>NC_034185.2:54272477-54399977 GCF_002021735.2 Oncorhynchus kisutch
CAGCTGGGGAATTCATCCATCACGTACGAGGGCTCGATTTAGAGGAAAACTGTTCCCAGGACAGTAGCAGGTGAGCAATAAATTACCCTTTCAATCTCTCTCTCTCTCTCTCTCTCTCTCTCTCTCTCTCTCCCTCTTACCCTTCACCTCTTGTCTCTTCTTCTCTACCCTCCCATCCTCTCTCTCTCCCCCCTGCACCTCTGTCTCTCCTACTCTACCCTCCCATCCTCTCTCTCTCCCCCCTGCACCTCTGTCTCTCCTACTCTACCCTCCCATCCTCTCTCTCTCCCCCTGCACCTCTGTCTCTCCTACTCTATCCCCGATCTTTCTCTTTTTCTCCGTCGCTCCCATGTTCCACACCCTACCCCGTAATGAAATGTACATAGTAATAAGCCTGTCAATTAAGTATAGAATGCATAATGAATGGTTAGGGGGGAATACCGCAGAGAGAGAGAGAGAGAGAGAGAGAGAGAGAGAGAGAGAATGTAGGTGTGTGTGTGTGTGCGTGTGCCTAATCTACCTACCTGGCAGTAACAGTGCCTTAATTATGCTATCAGCCACATAGAAGGGGAGACCCCTGGGAGAATGGTTTGATCCATGAGGTCGACACTTAAGGTTATTCAAGTGGACTGTTGCATTTATAGGGACCTGGGGGGTTTGCTAGTGCACTTGATAAGGGCTAACAGGGAACACTTGGAGGTGGAGAATAAGGGAAAGACTGTAGATCTAAGACAGGGACACACACGCTCAAACATGGACATAGACACAGGGACAGTCACAAGAAGACATGTTAAACGTGGGCGGCTGGTAGGCACAGAGTTATTCACGTTACACCGTGGCTGGCACAGCTTGGCCTGGACTTCCCCTTTCCTTTGTTGTTGGTGTGTGTTTGTTTTGATTGATGTCCGCTCTCCCTGGGCCGCAGTGGTTGGGCTCAGTGGGTGTGGAAACAGCTGTGCTCAGTGTGTGACAGTGTGTTAGTGTGTGTGTAAAGCCCATTGTCAACTGCACTCCGCCAAGTAGTCAGAGCTGGATCCAGCCACGCTAGCACAAGTTCTAGTTGTGCTTTGTGGGCTAGTTGTAATGTGCTAAGCTAGCTGTGCTGTGTGAACTAGCTGTACTGTCCTAAGCTAGCTGTGCTGTGTGAGCTAGCTGTACTGTGTTAAGCTAGCTGTACTGTGCTAAGCTAGCTGTGCTGTGTGAGCTAGCTGTACTGTGCTAAGCTAGCTGTGCTGTGTGAACTAGCTGTACTGTGCTAAGCTAGCTGTACTGTGCTAAGCTAGCTGTGCTGTGTGAGCTAGCTGTACTGTGTGAACTAGCTGTGCTGTGTGAGCTAGCTGTACTGTGTGAACTAGCTGTACTGTGTGAACTAGCTGTACTGTGCTAAGCTAGCTGTGCTGTGTGAGCTAGCTGTACTGTGTGAACTAGCTGTACTGTGCTAAGCTAGCTGTGCTGTGTGAACTAGCTGTACTGTGCTAAGCTAGTTGGACTTTGCTGGTCTTAGCACACTGCTGTCCACTGTTGCGTTAAAGCCGCTCATCTCTGTTCGGTCTAGTAGCCTTGGTAACAGCTTTAAGAGGATGGGAGTGTTTTGTTGTTGTCGATGGATAGGGAAGTATGGCCCAGATGTCCAAGTGGCTCTACTCCATGGAAGTTAGCATGAGAGGATCACTGTTGGACTGTCAACAAAGACGCACTATAAACCGTAGAGAGAAACCCAACACAACTCTGCCATGTAGGCCTCAAAACTAGGATGTCTGTAGACCCAGTATCCCATCCAACACACTAGTGTGTGTATGGCCCTCAAATGTCTCACCCATTTCCCCCAAACGGACACCAAACACACTCAATCCACCACTGCAGCAGCATACAAACTGTATTCGTAACCAGAAAACGATATAACAATCTATTGGGTCTCAACATTATCTATTGGTTTCCAAATGCAGATATATCGTATTGTCTCATCTCTAATTGATGCAGCCTTGCAGTAAAGTGGTCACTGGATCCCTCTAGGGGATTTCTCTATGGTTTAGAGGTTAGTCTTACTGTGCCATTGGGGGGGAAGCTGTGTAGCTTTTATCCCTTCCTTTAGATATTTATGAACCGTTCCCCAATCAGATAAGGACATGCCATTTCCCCTCCAACACCGGTGTTGCGGCACTCTCCCTCTCCCTCTCTCTGTCTCTCGGATCACCTTTCTCTTCATCTCTAGTAACTCTCTGTCTGTCCTTTTATCTCTCTCTCTCTCTCTCTGCTCCAGTTACAAGTACTCAAAAGGCTCTCTCTCTTCTTCACCCGTAATAACACCTACATGTTCTTGATCAATAGTGTTTCTCTGCTCTACTGCTGCCCTTCTCTCTGCTGAACCTGTCATATTGAACACAGCTGACCTCGGGCCACTTCCAAACCAACCCCCAACTAGATATTATACCTGGAGAGTACAATCAATCGCTGGAACACTAATCTGTCACATTGTGTGTATATATATATATATATATATATACACACACACACACACACAATACAGGCATACACTCACCAACAAGCACACACACAGTATATACCACACACACACTACCCTGCTATATCAAGAAGTACTACACACTCTACACTGTAGCCGATAACTTTTCTTAGCTCCAAGACCTAGCCTAGATGCCACCCACACCTGGGGTGTGTGTATGTCTGCTGCCCCAGTGGAGGTGGGGGGTGGTGGGGGTCCGAGCAGACACAAGAGCCCCTCTGTGTGCATGGGACTCAGTGTGGAGGGGGTGGACGTAGACATGACTGTCTCAGGTACCCAATTCCTTTTCCTGTGTCCCGGAGGAAGGGGGAGACTAACAGCAAGCTGCTGTCCTTAGAGTCAGACCGGTGTGTGTGTATGTGAGTGTGTGTGCGTCGGGCTGGTGTGTGTCCGTGTGTGTTTGAGTGTGCCGGGCCGGTGTGTGTGTGTGTCTGAAGGGTTTAACAGGGTGGTCCACATTCCACTCCACCTTTTAAACAGCTTTCAATCAGCTCTTACACACGTCTGGCCTGACAGATGGAGAGGGAGAGAGACAGAAGGAGAGGGAGAAAGAGGGAGAGAGACAGAAGGAGAGGGAGAAAGAGGGAGAGAGACAGAAGGAGAGAGAGAAAGAGGGAGAGAGACAGAAGGAGAGAGAGAAAGAGGGAGAGAGACAGAAGGAGAGGGAGAAAGAGGGAGAGAGACAGAAGGAGAGAGAGAAAGAGGGAGAGAGACAGAAGGAGAGAGAGAAAGAGGGAGAGAGACAGAAGGAGAGGGAGAAAGAGGGAGAGAGACAGAAGGAGAGGGAGAAAGAGGGAGAGAGACAGAAGGAGAGGGAGAAAGAGGGAGAGAGACAGAAGGAGAGGGAGAAAGAGGGAGAGAGACAGAAGGAGAGGGAGAAAGAGGGAGAGACAGAAGGAGAGGGAGAAAGAGGGAGAGAGGGAGAAAGAGGGAGAAAGAGGGAGAGAGACAGAAGGAGAGAGAGAAAGAGGGAGAGAGACAGAAGGAGAGAGAGAAAGAGGGAGAGGAAAGAAAAAGAGATGGAGAGACCGTGAGAGACAGAGAGCGAGAGAAAGAGAGACAGAGGGAGAATGGGTCTACTCTATCCTACATCATTCTCCATATAACTCACTGTAATAGCCACACATACAGTATTTACAGTGTGTTAAAGTATCCAGGACACTAAACATAAGTGGTTAGTATATACTGAAGAAGAAGTCAGATAGTAAGTACATATTGAAGATGTAATGTCAAATCCCCATAACCATGAATCAATAAGCACATATACAGGACATTTACATAGCGTCACCTCTAACTTTACCGTGTCACCGTGAAGGAAACATAGATTAGGATGAGAATCTTAATAAATACAGCTTCTTCTCAGTGAGAGAGCTGATGGATGAAGGACGTGTGGCCAGAACAAGAAACATGAACACACATGCACGCTGACACACACAAATGCCCACACACACACACACACAAACGCCCACACACACAAATGCCCACACACACACACACACACACACACACACACACACACACACACACACACACACACACACACACACACACACACACACACACACACACACACACACACACACACACACACACAGTATGTCTGAGAGATTGCTCATACCTGCAGGCAGTGGCTGACCTCTACACATTGCAGTGTGTGTTTGTGTGTGTGTGTGTGTGTGTGTCTCCGTGGCTGACCATTTGACTGGTTGACCTGGATTTGGCCTGCTGTGATTCTCTAAGGAGATTCTATTGTCTAGGAGCACCAGTGACAACTCAATGGAAATCATTGCTCTTTTTGTTACAGAAACATGAAAAGAACATAAGTGGCTTTTTAACCAAACGTGTTATTAAAAACTCGCTATATTCAGCCAAACACTGCTGCAGCAAGTGGTTCTATATTCAGCCAAACACTGCTGCAGCAAGTGGTTCTATATTCAGCCAAACACTGCTGCAGCAAGTGGTTCTATATTCAGCCAAACACTGCTGCAGCAAGTGGTTCTATATTCAGCCAAACACTGCTGCAGCAAGTGGTTCTATATTCAGCCAAACACTGCTGCAGCAAGTGGTTCTATATTCAGCCAAACACTGCTGCAGCAAGTGGTTCTATATTCAGCCAAACACTGCTGCAGCAAGTGGTTCTATATTCAGCCAAACACTGCTGCAGCAAGTGGTTCTATATTCAGCCGAACACTGCTGCAGCAAGTGGTTCTATATTCAGCCGAACACTGCTGCAGCAAGTGGTTCTATATTCAGCCAAACACTGCTGCAGCAAGTGGTTCTATATTCAGCCGAACACTGCTGCAGCAAGTGGTTCTATATTCAGCCGAACACTGCTGCAGCAAGTGGTTCTATATTCAGCCAAACACTGCTGCAGCAAGTGGTTCTATATTCAGCCAAACACTGCTGCAGCAAGTGGTTCTATATTCAGCCAAACACTGCTGCAGCAAGTGGTTCTATATTCAGCCAAACACTGCTGCAGCAAGTGGGCAGTGCAAATGATTAAACGAGAGGTTTCTGAACCAAACATGGGAAAATATATAAATAGCCCCTGACCTACCAATTGAATTAAGTGGAAATGTGACCGTCCAACATCCACTAAGTAAATTAATGTCACATATTCCATATCTGATTGGAGAATTAATCCCTGAGCGGGCAGCTCTCTCTCTCTGCTATAGTGCTGAGTTAAGCAGATGGCAGCGGGAGGGAGGAGAGTGATCATCAGGGATGGAGACATATTTTAGGCTTTATCAAGCTATTTTCACCACAGCTTCCCACTGGTATGGAGCAATGTGTGTGAGGTGAAAGGCAAACCTAGTCAGTTGCACATTTAACTCAACCCCTCTGAATCAGAGAGGTGTGTGTGGGGGGGGGGGGGGGCTGTCTTAATCAATGTCCACATCACTGGCGCCCAGGGAGCAGTTGTTGTAGGGGGTTAACTGCTTTGCTCGAGGACAGAACGGCAGATTTCTCCACCTTTCCCGGCTTGGGGATTCAAACCAGCGACCTATCTTAACCGCTAGGCTACCTGCCTGAGTGGGCTGACCTGTCTCCTGCAGGGAGGAAGGTCTTGTGAGGGAAGGTTTTTATGAGCAGGGAGCTGAACTCAGCCGCTCTCTGTCTCTCTCATGTAAATGATCACCCTGTCTAGGCTGTAGAGGGGACAGAGAGAGTCATCCACAGACCACTGCAGTGGTAGATCCAGTGATTTATTACCCAGCAGACGAGAGAGAGAGAGAGCTAGAGAGAGACAGATAGAGAGATAGAGAGAGACAGATAGAGAGATAGAGAGAGATAGAGGGGCCAAGAGCCCAGCCCAACACTGCTTTATAACACATTTTGTTTGGGGAATAGACTCACCTACACATATTCACAAATACACAGCACCATACTATAAATAAACACACACACACACTATAACACACACCAAAACACAAGCACTCTAAAAGTTGACTCTTTAATTAAACAGTGCCAGTAGAGTGCTCTGTAAGCTAAAACAAATGTTAATTAAACATCACTGTCAGAAAGATATTCCCACAGTGTGTGTGTCTGTATGTGCACACGTGTGTGGGAAAAAAATAGAGACATAGCGAAAGAGAGAGAGAGAGAGAGTGAACCGAGAGCGAGCGAGAGAGAGAAGAGAGACGAGAGTGAGAGAGCCCTTAAATTGAAATTGAATGAGAGAGATAGAGAGCGAGAACGAGAGAGAACGAGAGAGAGAGAGAGAAAGAGAGGGAGAGAGAGAAGATAACTAAAACATCCCTAGCATAGAAAGTAAGAGATCCTTGTCGTTTTACTGGGCTGCAGCACTGTGTGGTAACTGAGCTATAGAAACAGATGGCAATTAGGAGAGAGAAAGTAAAGCACAGCAAACAATGAGAGACTGAGTCAGCACTGGGACTGACTGACTGAGAGACTGAGTCAGCACCGGGACTGACTGACTAAGAGACTGAGTCAGCACCGGGACTGACTGACTAAGAGACCGAGTCAGCACTGGGACTGACTGACTAAGAGACTGAGTCAGCACTGGGACTGACTGACTAAGAGATTGAGTCAGCACTGGGACTGACTAAGAGACCGACTAAGAGACAGAGTCAGCACTCGGACTGACTGACTAAGAGACTGAGTCAGCACTGGGACTGACTGACTGACTAACTAAGAGACTGACTAAGAGACCGAGTCAGCACTGGGACTGACTGACTAACAGACTGAGTCAGCACTGGGACTGACTGACTAACAGACTGAGTCAGCACTGGGACTGACTGACTGACTAACTAAGAGACTGACTAAGAGACTGAGTCAGCACTGGGACTGACTGGCTGACTAAGAGACTGATTAAGAGACCGAGTCAGCACTGGGACTGACTGACTAAGAGACTGAGTCAGCACTCGGACTGACTGACTAAGAGACTGAGTCAGCACTGGGACTGACTGACTGACTGACTAAGAGACTGACTAAGATACCGAGTCAGCACTGGGACTGACTGACTAACAGACTGAGTCAGCACTGGGACTGACTGACTGACTAACTAAGAGACTGACTAAGATACCGAGTCAGCACTGGGACTGACTGACTAACAGACTGAGTCAGCACTGGGACTGACTGACTGACTAACTAAGAGACTGACTAAGAGACCGAGTCAGCTCTGGGACTGACTGGCTGACTAAGAGACTGACTAAGAGACAGAGTCAGCACTGGGACTGACTGACTGACTAAGAGACAGAGTCAGCACTGGGACTGACGGACTGACTGATTGAGAGACTGACTAAGAGACTGAGCTGACTGACTGACTGACTAACAGACTGAGCTGACTGACTGACTAACAGACTGACTAAGAGACTGAGCTGACTGACTGACTGACTGACTAAGAGACTGACTTAGAGACTGAGCTGACTGACTAACAGACTGACTAAGAGACTGAGCTAACTGACTGACTAAGATACTGACTAAGAGACTGAGCTGACTGACTGACTAACAGACTGACTAAGAGACTGAGCTGACTGACTGACTTACTGACTAACAGACTGAGCTGACTGACTGACTAAGAGACTGACTAAGAGACTGAGCTAACTGACTGACTGACTGACTAACAGACTGAGCTGACTGACTAAGAGACTGAGCTGAGCTGACTGACTGACTAAGAGACTGACTAAGAGACAGAGTCAGCACTGGGACTGACTAAGAGACTGAGTCAGCACTGGGACTGACTGACTGACTAAGAGACAGAGTCAGCACTGGGACTGACGGACTGACTGATTGAGAGACTGACTAAGAGACTGAGCTGACTGACTGACTAACAGACTGACTAAGAGACTGAGCTAACTGATTAGTGACTAACAGACTGAGCTGACTGACTAAGAGACTGACTAAGAGACTGAGCTGAGCTGACTGACTGACTGACTGACTAAGAGACTTGAGCTGACTGACTGACTAAGAGACTGAGCTAACTGACTGACTGACTGACTAACAGACTGACTAAGAGACTGAGCTGACTGACTGACTTACTGACTAACAGACTGAGCTGACTGACTGACTAAGAGACTGACTAAGAGACTGAGCTGACTGACTGACTGACTAAGAGACTGAGCTGACTGACTGACTAACAGACTGACTAAGAGACTGAGCTAACTGACTGACTGACTAACAGACTGAGCTGACAGACTGACTAAGAGACTGAGCTGACTGACTGACTAACAGACTGACTAAGAGACTGACTAAGAGACTGAGCTGACTGACTGACTAAGAGACTGACTTAGAGACTGAGCTGACTGACTAACAGACTGACTAAGAGACTGAGCTAACTGACTGACTAAGATACTGACTAAGAGACTGAGCTGACTGACTGTCTAACAGACTGACTAAGAGACAGAGCTGACTGACTGACTTACTGACTAACAGACTGAGCTGACTGACTGACTAAGAGACTGACTAAGAGACTGAGCTAACTGACTGACTGACTGACTAACAGACTGAGCTGACTGACTAAGAGACTGAGCTGAGCTGACTGACTGACTAAGAGACTGACTAAGAGACAGAGTCAGCACTGGGACTGACTAAGAGACTGAGTCAGCACTGGGACTGACTGACTGACTAAGAGACAGAGTCAGCACTGGGACTGACGGACTGACTGATTGAGAGACTGACTAAGATACTGAGCTGACTGACTGACTAAGAGACTGAGCTAACTGATTAGTGACTAACAGACTGAGCTGACTGACTAAGAGACTGACTAAGAGACTGAGCTGAGCTGACTGACTGACTGACTGACTAAGAGACTTGAGCTGACTGACTGACTAAGAGACTGAGCTAACTGACTGACTGACTGACTAACAGACTGACTAAGAGACTGAGCTGACTGACTGACTTACTGACTAACAGACTGAGCTGACTGACTGACTAAGAGACTGACTAAGAGACTGAGCTGACTGACTGACTGACTAAGAGACTGAGCTGACTAACAGACTGACTAAGAGACTGAGCTAACTGACTGACTGACTAACAGACTGAGCTGACTGACTAAGAGACTGAGCTGAGCTGAGCTGACTGACTGACTAAGAGACTGACTAAGAGACTGAGCTGACTGACTGACTAACAGACTGACTAAGAGACTGAGCTAACTGACTGACTGACTGACTGACTAAGAGACTAACACAAATAAAACACACACTACTTTCCCTCACTGTGTATTGAGGATATGTATCTCTGGGCCTGGTTTCAGTAGGCAGTAGACACGCCAGTCTACAACACAGTGTATTGAGGATATATATCTCTGGGCCTGGTTTCAGTAGGCAGTAGACACGCCAGTCTACAACACAGTGTAATGGCCTCCTTTACCCACACCACCCCTCCAAAAGATCCCAATAGCCAATTCTAAACTAGACCTAGACAGGGTTAATTGCTTATGGGCCAAAACACACAGACACAAGCACACTTCCCAGTTGATTTAACATTGCCCGTGCAGCTGGAGTGGACAATCAGGCAGAAATGCACAAGTACAATCACACTAACAACCTGCCTTGTGATTGGTCGACTCACGGCCCACCAGACAGTGTGTGTGTGTGTGTGTGTGTGTGTGCTCCTATTGATTTATCTGTGTGTGTGTGTCTGAATGCATGTTGTCCATTTGACAGGCGTCCATTGTGGTGCCACAGACTGCTCCCAACTGGGTCGCCAGCTAAAATGCCAGCACCGGCACTCCTGTCGCATCGCATGGCGCCCCCTGGGAATCAGAGGACCCGTCCTTCCTTGTGTGGGATAGCTAAGAATGAGTGCATCCCTGTTCATTTAGTTTGTCTGATGTATGCTTGTTGCATGTATGTACTGGGTAAGAATCAGGTTTATTTGTATATGCAAATGTGTATGCTTGCTAGAAGTACTCTATAAATGTGTGTGTGTCTAATAATAATAATTTGGTGGGTGCTTATATTTGTCCTATTTTACACGTGCCAGTATGTATTAGTGTGTGTGTGTCCTTCCCACTCCTCTCTTGGCGTTGGTCTGTGAGGTGCTTTAAATGGGATTAAAACAAAACAAAAAGCAAATGAAAACAACTACAGCTTGAACAGGCCGGTCCTTTAAATGTATTAGCATTTTAATGGGAAGATAAGGTGTCCCTCCCTCCCTCCCCTGCTATTTGTGTAAGCACTCAGAGACTCAGGCTGTGTCCTGAATGAAACCCTATTCCCTAGTGCACTGCTTTAGACCAGAGCTCTATGGATCCTGGTCAAAAGTAGTGCACTACATAAGGAATAGGGTGCCATTTGGGACGCAAGCCTCACAAAATAGATGCTACCTCAAACAAAGGGCTTTCTGATAATCGGCCACTCAGAAATGAAGAGGGAAACATCCCCTCTGAGACTGACCTCTTGTTTTTGAAAGCAAACACACTTTAATGACCAATAACCTCTCTCTGTCTCTCAATTTCAATTCAATTTAAGGGCTTTATTAGCATGGGAAACATACATTGTCAAAGCAGGTGAAATAGATAATAAACAAATGTGAAATAAACAAAAAATGTACAGTAAACATTACACGCAAAACCCTCCAGAAGAATAGAATATCACATTACGTCTATACAGTGTTGTAATGATATGCAAACAGTTCAAGTACAAAAGGGAAGAAAAATTAACATAAATATGGGTTGTACAATGGTGTTTGTTCTTCACTGGTTGCCCTTTCCTTGAGGCAACAGGTCACAAATCTTGCTGCTGTGATGGCACACTGTGGTATTTCACCCAGTAGATATGGGAGTTTATCAAAATCGGATTTGTCTTCTTTGTGGATCTGTGTAATCGGAGGGAAATATGTCTCTCTAATATGGTCATACATTGGGCAGGAGGTTAGGAAGTGCAGCTCAGTTTCCACCTCATTTTGTAATTATCTTTTTGTTTTCTCATGATTTGGTTGGGTCTAATTGTGTTGCTGTCCTGGGGCTCTGTGGGGTCTGTTTGTGAACAGAGCCCCATGACCAGCTTGCTTAAGGGACTCTTCTCCAGGTTCATCTCTCTGTAGGTGATGGCTTTGTTATGGAAGGTTTGGGAATAGCTTCCTTTAAGGTGGTTGTAGAATTTAACGGCTCTTTTCTGGAGTTTGATCATTAGCGGGTATCGGCCTAATTCTGCTCTGCATGCACTATTTGGTGTTTTACCTTGTACACAGAGGATATTGTTTTGCAGAATTCTGCATGCAGTCCAAATTTAATGTTTGTCACTTTTAGTGAATTCTTGGTTGGTGAGCGGACCCCAGACACAACCATGAAGGGCAATGGGTTCTATAACTGATTCAAGTATTTTCAGCCAGATCCTAATTGGCATGTCAAATGTTATGTTCCTTTTGATGGCATAGAAGGCCCTTCTTGCCTTATTGTAGTCTTACTGAGATTTACAGTCAGGGCCCAGTTCTGGCAGAATCTGTGCAGAAGATCTAGGTGCTGCTGTAGGCCCTCCGTGGTTGGTGACAGAAGCACCAGATCATCAGCAAACAGTAGACATTTGACTTCATATTCTAGTAGGGTAAGGCCGGGTGCTGCAGACTTCTCTCCCCCCCCCCCCCCACTAATGGAGATGATAGGAATGAAAGGAGAAATGGACAAAGAGAGAGAGGGAGAAAGAAAAAGTGATGAATGGTATTTAGCTCTAAACCCTTAGGCCCGCCCACTGTAGAAGCTAATCACGCCATGATAGGTCAGAGGTCAACTGTCAGCGGGGTCACCGGCATATCACCCCCCCTCCGAGACAGCCAATGATTGATGAGGAGGGTGTGTGTGCGCGCGTGTGTCTTACTTCCAAAGTGAGGCCCTTAAAAAATGTCGCCAATTAAAAAGAGACTAGGGCAGGAATGCCTGGTACACAGAGGGCGTTTGTGTGGAGGGTTAGTCCAGGCATTCCTGTGTCCTATGAGCTAGAGAGACAAGGAGATGCTGAGAGAGAGAGAGAGAGAGAGAATGTGTGTGTGTGTGTGTTCATGTGTACACGCCTGTGTATGTGTGTGTTAGAGCATACGCGGCAGTGTGTGTGTGTGTGTGTGTGTGTGTGTGTGTGTGTGTGTGTGTGTGTGTGTGTGTGTGTGTGTGTGTGAGTGTGTGTGTGAGAGTTGTTCTATCACCAGAGGGGATCAGAGAGCAGTATGTACAGCTAAATCCACATATTAGATGAGTTTCCCTTTCAGAGTGCGTAGGAGCGATTCTCCTGTCTCTCTCTCTGTTTTATTCACTGAGGTCTCATCAGAGTTCTCCCTACAGAATACACAGAGGAGAGAGGTTCTCTAGACTCACCCTCCTGCTCATCTGCAGTTGAATAAGGGATCAAAGAGGAGTTACAGAGATGCTGTATGGCAGCGTGTGAAGGTCTGCATGGGAGTGAGAGAAGAGCCTGTGGCTAGACTGCAGGGGGAAGCATGAGATGGATGGAGTGAAGAGAGTGGGTATTTAGGTATTCTTCTTAAAACTGTGACAAATACAATTTGATTTGTGTGAGATAATGTGTGTGAGAGAGAGAGAGAGTGAAAGAGAGAGTGAGAAGGCGGAGAGCGAACAGCAAAAGTGGGCAAAGCCTGACCTGAAACTATGGAGAGAGAAAAGAGAGAAAGAGAAGAGAGAGAAGAGAAACGAGAGAGAGAGAAAGAGATAGAGAGAACAGTCAAATGGTATCAGGACTGTATTAGGCTAATCTGGACAGGCATTCATGGTCCACTTCTCTGTTACACTAATTGCAGGATTAAAAAGAACCTGATCCACAGTTTACCCTCTCTCTCTCTCCTCTCTCTCCTCTCTCTCTCCTCTCTCTCTTCTATTCTGCCTCTGTCTATCCTCTTTCTCGCTCCATCCCTCTTACACTATCTTTTGTGACACACCCATATATTCACACACAGCACACTCTCTTTTCTGAACAAAATGGCGACTATTCTTCATAAGAGTGCTTCCCTAAACCAACTCTGAAGAGTGTGGCTGGAGTGTGTTAGAATGTGTGTGTGTGTGCTCCCCAGACATTTCAGCGCCTGGGGATGGGATAAAAACCGCAGAGAGGCATGTGGGGATTCTTCTGTACTCTATAGGAGGAAGAGCATGTCGGCAGGACATCAAACAACACCTATAGGAGACATCTCTTCCCACCTAATTTCTCTCGCTCTCTCTCTCTCCCTGCTATCATCTCTCTCTATCCCTCCCTCTCGCATTTTCTCTCTCTCTGCTATCATCAGCCTACCCCCCCACCCCCTCCCACACCTTCTCACTATCTCTCTGTTCTGAGCTCAAAGAGGCCATTCCTCTCTGTTCCTGCTCTGTCGTTACCTGCCAGGGCGGGGCCCCGCGACTTGACATCTTGTGGTCCCGTTGCCAAGGACACCGCTGTAGACCGGCTCGCTGTGATGTCAACACACATGCAATGTATTTCATCACACACCCCCTGTCCCCCCGTCTTAGTGAACAAAAGCCAAGATTGACTGAACAAGGGGTGTCTGGGAGGGAAGAGCCAATGGATGAATGAATGGGTGACTGTCTGTACCTGTTCCTCTGCTTCACACAGATAACACATCGCAAGCCCAAACCCACTCTTCTGACAAAGTAGCTCATCTGTAGCAGGACAATAAAACAGGACAGTTAACGCTAAATTAAGCTAAGATACGCTAGGCTAATAATAAACTCACAGTGAAGCCCAAACATTTTGCATGAGTTAATTAGCTGCTACCACTAACAATGAGCAATTGGCCAACTTGGCGCTCTATGCTAGGCTACGCTACATTGACAGTTTTGCATTGTAAACCTTGTAGTGTGTGCCTTAGCATCCCGTTGTAAATTAGCAGTGAACGCTAACCTGCTGTTTTACTAGGCCTTATGTCCTCATTATTCTTAGCATGACAATGCAATGCCTGGATTCTCAACACACTTATGCACACACACACACGCACACGCACACACAGACACACACACACAACTACTACCTATGGTAATTAATAGGTGTGCTCAGCATGGGGAACATATACGTTTACTGATGGCCATGCAGAACACATTGGCATGGTGACTTATCATGCTCCAGACTTGTTATTAGCTGCTGATTTGCTGACTGCAGGTAAACCCAACACGTTAAAATAAACAACCTTGAAAGGTTGATTAAAACAGAGAGAGGGAAAGCATTGTAATGGAGTTGAGAGAGAGAGAGAAAAGAGAGAGTGAGAGAGAGAGAGAGAGAGAGAGAGAGAGAGAGAGAGGGAGAGAGAGAGAAAAGAGAGAGAGAGTGAGAGAAAAGAGAGAGTGAGAGAGTGAGAGTGAGAGAGAGAGGGAGAGAGAGAGAAAAGAGAGAGTGAGAGAAAAGAGAGAGTGAGAGAGTGAGAGAGAGAGTGAGAGAGAGAGAGAGAGAGAGAGAGAGAGGGAGATTCACCACAGACTGATAGATAAAGAGGATAACAGTCTCTATTTGACCGTCTACCTCTACCGCTGCATTTGTTTAACACAATAGGATGTTTCCTCTAGTCTAGACACCTGAACGATGACCTGACTACTATTTAGCTCATCAATCCATTTCCCTCCACAATGTCCAGTCAAATTGCAGGGTGGTGAGCGCTGCACGGCCATTCATTCACATAGAACATCCTCTCTTCCCTCTGCTTATCTGGTCTAATGTGATTTGAATGTGTGTGTGTGTGTGTGTGTGTGTGTGTGTGTGTGTGTGGTGGTTGTGTGTCGTCTGGTTTATCTGAGGTGATGGACAGTGGCTGTGTAAATGCAGCGGTGTGCGGTGGCGTGGATTGGTGAGTAAGTAAGTAAGTAAGAGGGCCATGTGTTTGAATGTGTGTCTTTCAGGCTGTTTGTGGTGAAGTGGCTTCATACACTCTTATTCAATATGTCATCTTATATACATCTACATTCAACATGCACATATGTAAGTTCATATCAAATAAAATAAAATGTTTTTTATCGTAAACAACAGGTGTAGACTGACAATGATATGCTTTCCAGCAATGCAGAGAGAAAAATCATATAAAGACAATAACATGAGGAATAAATACACAATGAGTAACGATAACTATACACTGGGTACCAGTGCCAAGTCAAGGTACGAGGTAATTGAGGTAGATAGGTACATACAGTATGGCCGTGGGGATGGCACAGTCCATCAGTCTAAGATGTGCTACTGGAATTCTATATGGTTATACTACGTAGGAACACTGGTGCAACAAGAATAAAATTAATATTATGCGTTTTCTCCCGCATTGGATAGCGGTCGCTGTCTGCGGTTCTGAAACACATCAGTGCACTGTTAAATTGGCGCCTTTTCCTAGACCATGTTGCTATGTGCATAATAGCAAAGTTAACCAGCATATTGGTGTTGAGAACAATGCTGTGGAAGCAGCAGTGGAGTTAGGAGAAGAGAAAACAGCCTTTGACTTAATTGTCTAAGAAAAGGGAGGAGAGAGGAAACCTCAACATAATTAGTTATATAATCTATTTGAGATTCTTCAAATAGCCACACTTTGCCTTGATGACAACTTTGCACACTCTTGGCATTCTGTCAACCAGATTCACCTGGAATGATTTTCCAACAGTCTTGAAGGAGTTCCCACATATGCTGAGCACTTGTTGGCTGCTTTTACTTCAGTCTGCGATTCGACTCATCCCAAACCATCTCAATTTGGTTGAGGCCAGGTCATCTGATGCAGCACTCCATCACTTTAAGTCTTACACGGCCTGGAGGTGTGTTTTGAGTCATTGTCCTGTTGAAAAACAAATTATAGTTCCCCTAAGCCCAAACCAGATGGGATGGCATATCACTGCAGAATGCTGTGGTAGCCATGCTGGTTAAGTGTGCCTTGAATTCTAAATAAATCACAGACAGTGTCACCAGCAAAGCACTCCCACACCATCACACCTCCTCCTCCATGCTTTATGGTGGGAACCACATATGTGGAGATCATCCGTTCACGAGAGACAGTTTCATCATAGCGCTTGATGGTTTTTGCGACTGCACTTGAAGAAACTTTCAAAGTTCTTGAACTGTTCCGTATTGACTGACCTTCATGTCTTAAAGTAATGATGAACTGTTGTTTCTCTTTGTTTATTTGAGCTGTTCTTGCCATATTATGGACTTGGTATTTTACCAAATATACTCCCCCTACCTTTTCACAACACATCTGATTGGATCAAACACATTAAGAAGTGAACTTTTAACAATCACACCTGTTAATTGAAATGCATTTCAGGTGACTACCTCATGAAGCTGTTTGAGAGAATGCCAAGAGTGTGCAAAGCTGTCATCAAGGCAATGGGTGGCTAGTTGAAGAATCTCAAATCTCAAATAGATTTTGATTTGTTTAACACTTTTTTAGTTACTACATGATTCCATATGTGTTATTTCATAGTTTTGATGTCTTCACTATTATTCTACAATGTAGAAGATAGTACAAATAAAGAAAAACCTTTGAATGAGTAGGAGTTCTAAAACGTTTTACCGGTACTGTAAATTTACAGAAATAAGACAGATCCTGCTTCTGTTGCCTCTTTGAGTGTTTATTTAATAGCCTACAGACTCCGCCTTCGTGCGCATCAACCACAACATGTCGGATAAACAATTTCATACATTTGTCTGTTTTTAATATTTGCTATGCAGTAATAAAGGTGTTCACTTTTTTTTGTCAGAACAGCCTCTCTGGTATTATTTATCATTTATTTAGTGTTGTTTACACTGTTTCAAATTGTCAGAATAATAATATTAATAATATCCCTCATTTTTCTTGATCTTCTTCTTCTTATTACTATTATTATTATTATAATGATAATAAGTCATGTCTATCATTAGTAGGCTTAGTATGGCAGCCTTGTATAACCACCATTGAGCTGTAGACCTAAGAGCTCATCCTGTTTAATCTTAATACCGTAACTTAGGACTATATTTCAATACTTCTATATTCAATACTTCTATATCAATACTTCTGTATCAATCTATCATCCATTCATTCATGTCATCACACAGCGTACGATTCATTTATGATTTGAAATGTAATCAAGCATTTTCATTTTTAAATATAACAAAGCGATCCTTGAATAATTAGCGTAAACAATAAATAAACTATTCCATGGAAATTGCATTTATGAATGAATGCGACTGGTTGGAGTCTTTCCTTTTGCTGTAATAAAGGCTTTACAAAATAAAAAAATAAAAAACTTTACTACAGACTCTCTGGTACGCTTATCATTTATTTAATGTTGTTGACATTCCCAAAGGTCAGAGAAATTATATTGTAATCTAACAGCACCTGTTTGACACAAGATGCACGCAGCGCTGGCTCCTTACTTTGTTTTTCTTGATCTCCAGTATTTTACACAAGTAGCCACATTTATTCCACACATCTGACTTCCCCTTTACCTCCTGAGCAACCAGTAAACATTCCCCTGTTTCAAGTTTATTTGTCATGTCCTCTGCATCCATTTTTCTGACACGTGTTACGGTGTTCGGAGTTTGGTATAACCAATTTATTGACGTGATTATGATATGCTACAGGTCAGCACCTATTGGTCCCGTGCATGTGATGCATACGTGCCACGTAAAGAGAGCAAGGGTTGAGGGAATAGGGAATGTTTTCCCTAAACAGATGAGGGACATCGTTAACAGAACTTTTCAGTCAGAAATGGCTGCAATTATGTTGAAGCTTCAGCAGCATGGACAGCTCGATAAACACTGTTGATGTTATGAGGTGGCTGCTGCAGCAGGGCGGAGAGAACAACAACGGGTGCTAGTCACACAGTCACTTGCTGTAGTTTTTCTTTAACACAGTGCAGTAAGTCAGAGGCCACAATTAAATCAATTGCGGTCGGACTCTCTCTAGTCATTTGTGTGTCTTAATTATTTCAGCAAACAGTGTGCTTAAAGCATCAGACAAACTCAGTGCATATAGTTGATTTGCTTAAAACACATAGGATGTGTCTATTTATGGAAAAATACATGTCGATCGATCGGTCAAAAGAACAGACGACTCTTGGCGCTCGTATACGCTTCACCTCCATATACGCTACACCTCCATATACGCTACACCTCCATATACGCTACACCTCCATATACGCTACACCTCCATATACGCTACACCTCCATATACGCTACACCTCCATATACGCTACACCTCCATATACGCTACACCTCCATATACGCTTCACCTCCATATACGCTACACCTCCATATACGCTACACCTCCATATACGCTACACCTCCATATACGCTTCACCTCCATATACGCTTCACCTCCATATACGCTTCACCTCCATATACGCTACACCTCCATATACGCTACACCTCCATATACGCTACACCTCCATATACGCTACACCTCCATATACGCTACACCTCCATATACGCTTCACCTCCATATACGCTACACCTCCATATACGCTTCACCTCCATATACGCTTCACCTCCATATACGCTTCAGCTCCATATACACTACACCTCCATATACACTACACCTCCATATACGCTACACCTCCATATACGCTACACCTCCATATACGCTACACCTCCATATACACTACACCTCCATATACGCTACACCTCCATATACGCTACACCTCCATATACACTACACCTCCATATACGCTACACCTCCATATACGCTACACCTCCATATACGCTACACCTCCATATACACTACACCTCCATATACACTACACCTCCATATACGCTACACCTCCATATACGCTACACCTCCATATACACTACACCTCCATATACACTACACCTCCATATACGCTACACCTCCATATACACTACACCTCCATATACACTACACCTCCATATACGCTACACCTCCATATACGCTACACCTCCATATACGCTACACCTCCATATACGCTACACCTCCATATACGCTACACCTCCATATACGCTACACCTCCATATACGCTACACCTCCATATACGCTACACCTCCATATACGCTTCACCTCCATTTACGCTACACCTCCATATACGCTACACCTCCATATACGCTACACCTCCATATACGCTACACCTCCATATACGCTACACCTCCATATACGCTACACCTCCATATACGCTACACCTCCATATACACTACACCTCCATATACACTACACCTCCATATACGCTACACCTCCATATATGCTATATGCTTTTTGACATGTCAGCATGGGATGTTGTGACATCCAGTCTGTAGGACAAGCGTCAGTCCAAATCCTCAGAGGTGGATAGGAAACAACCTCCAGCTCTGTCTTAGCCATAGAATCACATTAAAACAGACAAGCTAGCTGGCACCGGAATTCATTTCAAATTCTACATCTTTATGGCACGCTTATATTGCTGCCATTAGTGGTGTAACGGAATAAGTGTTCACGTGGAGATGACGCACACACACTTAAACACAGACTCACACGTTCACGCACGCACGCACGCACGCACGCACGCACGCACGCACGCACACACACACACACACACACACACACACACACACACACACACACACACACACACACACACACACACACACACACACACACACACACACACACACACACACACACACACACACACACACACACACACTTCATTCATCTTAAATCTGCTACTAATGAATTTTCCACTGGTTCTCTACCACTCCACTCACCCATCTCCACTCGGGGACCATCAAACACAGAGTTTAAAAAGGCCCCAGTTATTTTTGCCACTTTTTAACATGGCAGCAGTTAAAGTCATATAGTGTATAATGGTGGGAGTAAAAGACAGACTATATCAAATAAGAGGTATTCCCTATATAGTGCACTATTGTTGACCACAGCCCTGGGGACCTAGAGCCCTACATAGGGGATAGGGTGCCATTTGGGGCACAGCCCAGAGCCAATTCCCAGCCAACACAGACGGCAAAGGGATAAAGACAATTCTGCCCAACGAGCGTTCAGCCATGCTGTAAGCCTGGCAAGCTGAGAAGCTGAGAAGCTGAAAAGACTGATTCATCCAAACAAGTATTTTTTGATGGGAATTTGATTGTGTTTGATTGTATCATTTACGCTGTTTTGAGACCAGATGAGGAAGCTCAGCGTATCCACACATCTGTTGTGTTTGTCTACGCTACAAGGACATTGAATGATCCACTCGTATAAAGCAGTAAGAAGATACAGTCTGTCATTTCCCCCTCAAGGAATATCTTGAATCACTGTGTTACTTCTCTGTAAGAAGCTTGGCAGTGACTAGAGTAGATGTGAGTTGTTATGAGGTTATCGGGGTCAGTATTATCTAATGTTGGACGGTAGTATTCATTATAATAGGATGAATGGACTTGGAGTCTATATAGAGGAATCTGCCTTAACAATAAGCTATAGTTAGATCTGGTGTCGCCCTATAGCCACAGCACAATGGGTACTGGGCTACAGTCAGTGCTAGTGGTAGGTACATATAGGCTGTCATAGACCCCAGCCTCTGCCCTTTATTGTCCTACATTGTGCAATTCAACGCATAACCCAGTGTGTGTGTGTGTGTGTGTGTGTGTACTCTCCATGCACTCATCCATCACACACTGTAAGTGACACACAGTCTGACAACCAACCAGTCATAACTAGTGCTTCATCAGCGAGACACTGACTGGTGACCTGGAGGCTACGATGACACAAACCCACTACATAAGGCTACGATGACACAAACCCACTACATAAGGCTACGATGACACAAACCCACTACATAAGGCTACGATGACACAAACCCACTACATAAGGCTACGATGACACAAGCCCACTACATAAGGCTACAATGACACAAACCAACTACATAAGGCTACGATGACACAAACCCACTACATAATGCTACAATGACACAAAGCCACTCCATAAAGCTACGAAGACACAAACCCACTACATAAGGCGACGATGACACAAAGCAACTACATAAGGCTACGATGACACAAAGCCACTACATAAGGCTACGATGACACAAACCCACTACATAAGGCTGCGATGACACAAAGCCACTACATAAGGCTACGATGACACAAAGCCACTACATAAGGCTACGATGACACAAACCCACAACATAAGGCTACGATGACACAAACCCACGACATAAGGTTACGATGACACAAACCCATGACATAAGGCTACGATAACACTAACCCACGACATACGGCTACGATGACACAAACCCATGACATAAGGCTACGATGACACTAACCCATGACATAAGGCTACGATAACACTAACCCACGACATACGGCTACGATGACACAAACCCATGACATAAGGCTACGACTGTCATTAAGACAAAACCACATTACAGCCCAAATCACTTCTTTAGAATAGACTAAAATGGAATAAAATAATATAGATTAGAATGGAAACGTTATTGTCCACTTTCTGGTGATCACTTCCTTGAACCTTGAATCATCTACAGCCGTTCTGAACACAATTAAATGACTATTAAATATGTTGTTTCTCTTTCAGTTGATTACTGGGAGTTGCCTGATTAGCCACTAATTACTTGTCATCTGAGAGTGGTTAATTCACAAGTGTTCCCTGGCGATTTATCAAGTGTAATCAACGAAAGGAATTAAAACCTGAACTGTTAAATGCAGAATTAACAGGATAATTATGTAATGGCACAAGGTAGCCACCATTAATTGTATCAACTTCTATAAAAACACATCTACTAATTTTTTTAAAACTCAAATAAATGCTTATTTAGAAATCAAACTCAGGGAAAAGTTGTTATTTATCTTCTTTAAGAGGCAATTATACATTAAACAGTATATTTACTTAAAAGTTCTCTTTAATGACCTATTAGGAACAAAGTTGTGAATTAGTAGCTACTTAAATACAAATAATTGGTTGATCTTGTGGCTAATTACGCCCAAGGTAATTAAGGAGCTGAGTGAAAAGAAAAGAGAGAGAGAGAAAAGAGAAGGCATGGGAGAGGCGTTTGTCTGACTGGGCTTTTATAGGAGAGGGGGAGGAGGAGAAGGAGTCTACTGTGTTGGGAGAGGGGCTAGTGGGTAGAGACTGGAATGTCAATGATGGGACAGGGTGTGTGTGTGTGTGTGTGTGTGTGTGTGTGTGTGTGTGTGTGTGTGTGTGTGTGTGTCTGCGTTCGGGGGGGGACCGGTGTTAATGTGGGCGTGTGTGCCTACGTCTGTATGTGTGAGTGTGTGTGTGTGTATGTACCATAGCTGCAAAAGAACATGTTCTGGGCATTGTGATAGATCTCTACCATATCTAGGAGGGCACATTGCTCTGTATCTCTCTTTCTCTGTTTTTTAACCATCCTTTTTTCTGCCTCTCCATCCCAACATGCTACACACACAAAGTTATTATATCTACAGCAACATTATATATATATATATATATATATATATATATATATATATATATATATATATATATATCCTGTCTTAGCTGTCATACATGTAAATGAATTGCAGAAATGACATATGTCCATAAATGGAGGGCCTGACGTTCATGCTGAAGTTGTATTTAGATAGAATAGGGTGAAGAGAAACAACTGGTCCGTGTGTCTGCACTTCAAACACAACAGAGACCCTGATTTATAACACTGTATCTTTTATAGCACTTCTTTAATTAAAATGGACATTTCTCTGTCGTTTTTTAAGGGTAGATAACAGAGAGAGAGAGCGAGAGGGAGAGGTAAAAGAGAGAGAGAGAGAGAGAAAAGAGAGGGGGAGAGAGAGAGAGAGACCGAGAATGAGCCTAAAATCGAGAGAGAGGAGAGATGAGAGAGAAAGAGAGATAAAGAGAGAAGAGAGAGAGAGAGACCGAGAATGAGCCTAAAACCGAGAGAGAGACAGACCAAGAAATGGAGACAAAAATAAATAACAACAGAAATGTGTTGCCAAGTAAGTGTACTGTATCTGTCGCTATGAGGGCTGATTAGTATACAGCTTTGTGTTGAGAAGGATAAACAAACAAACAACGAGCAGCAGGCTAAATGTCAGAGCAGCTGTACCTTACAGGCTTTACACAGTCAACAAACACAGCTCCTTTTCTTAACCCTTTAGTGGAGAGACACACGGTGTGTGTGTGTGTGTGTGTGTGTGTGTGTGTGTGTGTGTGAGAGAGAGGCGGATATTACTTAATGAGGGACTTACTGTTGAAGACAAAAGGGCATGGGAGAGGAGAGGGTGATCATCAGTAATGTGGTTCAGTACAATGGTGCTATGGGTAGTGGTGATCACCAGTAATGTGGTTCAGTACAGTGGTGCTATGGGTAGTGGTGATCATCAGTAATGTGGTTCAGTACAGTGGTGCTATGGGTAGTGGTGATCACCAGTAATGTGGTTCAGTACAGTGGTGCTATGGGTAGTGGTGATCATCAGTAATGTGGTTCAGTACAGTGGTGCTATGGGTAGTGGTGATCACCAGTAATGTGGTTCAGTACAGTGGTGCTATGGGTAGTGGTGATCACCAGTAATGTGGTTCAGTACAGTGGTGCTATGGGTAGTGGTGATCACCAGTAATGTGGTTCAGTACAGTGGTGCTATGGGTAGTGGTGATCACCAGTAATGTGGTTCAGTACAGTGGCGCTATGGGTAGTGGTGATCACCAGTAATGTGGTTCAGTACAGTGGTGCTATGGGGAGTGGTGATCACCAGTAATGTGGTTCAGTACAGTGGTGCTATGGGTAGTGGTGATAGACTAGCCAAATGGGCTTTTCCACCTACACCCAAGGGCAACATAGTATATACTGTACGTAGCTAGAGACTGAGATGTGCGCTCACTCATGCACGCACACACACACACACACACACACACACACACACACACACACACACACACACACACACACACACACACACACACACACACACACACACACACACACACACACACACACACACACACACACACACACACACACACACACACACACACACAGCTACCACCCACCCTTGTGCAGCCGAGTGTAGACTGTGTAAACAATAAGGATACAGACAACTGTTCCTGTAGACTGTATGTTGCCGACCCCTTCGCTCCCTCTCAGTACACTGCTCCCCCGTGACAACTGGACCAGCATGTGGAAACACGGACGGACGGGTGCTGATTACCCCACATTAAAACCAGAGCAGCTCAATGCCAAACTACCAGTGATAAATCTCTCTCTATATCCAGCCATCCCTGCCTCTTTCTCTACCCTTCTCTGGGGATTGGGCTCTTCTGTCTGTGTGTCTGTGTGTGTGTGTGTGTGTTTAAACCTTAAACCTGTCTCCTCCCTGTGGGGGCTGATGACACATGTGGTTAGATGTGGTAATGGCAGTGTTAGTGCTGATGACATTGTTCAGTTGATTGCCGAACACATGTGGCTGAGCAGGGACAGACAGACATCTTCCCTCCCTGTATATAGCCCAGGTTGTGCTCCTGTAACCCGAGCCCCAGGCCCTCGTCTTAAAAGGTCGCGACCTTGCTGTGCCTCTAACCCCCAAACAAAAGAGGTGGGTGAGTGGATGGTTGGTTGGCTGTCCCTCCCTCCCATCTCCTCATCCCCCTCTCTCCTTCCCTTTTGCCCTAGGGTCATATAGCTAAGAGAGAGAGGTCTGGTAAAGCATTTGTTAGGCAGGGCTGCAGTGAAGCAGGCAATGAAAAGAGACTAGGGGGAGTTGGAGGGGGGAGAGGTTCTCCTCAAATGATCAACGGGAAAGCCAGCTAGCCTCCGAGAGTGTGCATGTGTGTGTGAGTGGCGTGCGTGAGCCCTGATCCTGTGTGTGTGTGTGTGTGTGTGTGTCTGTGTGTAGGAGCTTGCGTGTGTTTTGTGTGTGTGTGTGATGCTTGATCCTGGGGAGGGATTGCCAAGCCGGGCGGAAACAATAGAAGGGCTAGGTCTTTCTGTGTGGGAGGGAGAGGGAGACTGGTTAGGGTCTCCTCCTAGCTACTCCCCTCTGGGCCTAGTGGCATAGTGGTGGCTCTGGCTCACAAAGGGGATGGATTCCAATGCAAGGAGACGGGAGTGGGCACACACAGAGAAACACACACACACACACACACAAGCTGACGGACGTCAATGCACGAACCCACACACACACACACACACGCACGCACACACACACACACACACACACACACACACACACACACACACACACACACACACACACACACACACACACATACACACACACACGCACACACACACAAACATGAGCAATGTATCACCCGAACACATGTACAGCACACACGCACATACACTTACACAAAATATCAATGCAACGCCCCTAAACACACACACATCAATCTTCTCATAGATGGAGTGTGTGTGCTCCCTCCACACAGTGTCTGGGCTGGTGGACGTGGCTGCTGCTAGTCCATATCTCTGGCCAAGTGTCCTCCATCACATCTCCCAGCCTTGCCTCACTACAGATGAACAACTATGTAGTTTGACAAAGGGAACATTACCTTAAACCGCCTCCTTGGCTGTTATCAGAGACATTTAAATAACAGACACAAGTACAAATCGTAAGTGTCGTGCAGCGTACAAAATAGGTTCTCTGAATAGGTTCCCAGACTGAAATAAAACAAAGCAACACTGTAAGTCCAGTACACAGGATAAACGCTCTTATACATCTATTTAATCAGCACCTCGACTCCTTTCGGAACAAACCTAATGGGCCGTTATGTGGAGCAAAACTAAGTCATTTATTCATTATTACTAAATGATCCTTCAGTAGCTGTTTGTCTAGTACAATATCTGGTGGATAGCAGAGGCACTGGCTCATATATTAGATTTACCCTTCTCGCTCCCCTCTTCAGTCACACACACACACGCACATGCACACGCACACACACACAGAACACAACACACACAGAGAGTGTATGAATCTGAAGCTTTACGATTGGACTGTTCTATTATACATGTGGGCGTCTCGGTCTATGAGCCGTTGAATGGAGGCTTTATTTCCTCTTTCCCCCTCGCTGGAGATGGAGAGGAGAGAGGAGAGAGGAGAGGAGAGACGGGAGAGGGGAGAGGAGAGAGGAGAGAGGAGAGAGGAGAGAGGAGAGAGGGGAGAGGAGAGAGGGGAGAGGGGAGAGGAGAGACGAGAGAGGAGAGACGAGAGACGAGAGAGGAGAGAGGGGAGAGGAGAGACGAGAGAGGAGAGACGAGAGAGGAGAGACGAGAGACGAGAGAGGAGAGAGGAGAGACGAGAGAGGAGAGAGGCCTGGCAGGTGCTGCCGTGGAGAGATGGAGCTAGCTACTGTGTGTTGTGTGTGTGTGTTGTGTGCTCTCGTAACGTTGAGGTAGAGTCAAGGGTAATATGGCTACCGGGTAATCGAGTTACCACACATTACCAGGCCAACAGGGGACAATTCTGCTGACAAGGATTTATTTAGTCAACTCCAATAACCACCAGCTAGACGAGACATTGAAAGGACAAAGACATGCTTATTTAATACATACCCATTTAACTCCCAGGTGTGAGAGTCTACACAGCCAAGTCATACAACCTAGCGATTAGCTTAGAGTTAGCCTTGTCAGTTCAGGTAGACCACATTAATAGCTCATTTAGTTTTGTTTAGTCTCACTAAGACACGTTAACGTTGGCTTCCTCATGCTTTCCAGTTATAATATCTGAGCTCAGGAGATCAGGGCCCCAATTCACAAAGCCTCTCAGAATGGGAGTGCTGATCTAGGATCAGTTTGGCCTTTTAGATCATAATGAATGCAATTATACTGACAGAGGCGACCTGGTGCTAGATCAGCACTCTGAGAATAGGACATCATGGGCATTGTGTGAATAGATGTGCCGTGGTCTTTTTCCTGTCCCCCCTTGTGATAGCCTGTGGTGCTACCTCTCCGCCGTGATGTATGGGCCCTGCTTATCACCGTCACCTCAACTGAAACTACTGTTATTCTATCTGGGCTCAGTCGGCGGCTAAGCCACGCTACGGTAAGGATGGTCACTCTGTCACCGTCCCCCCGGACCAGAACAGCCCGGGACACAGCCACAACCTCTGTCTGGCTCCATCAGGAGGGGGAGAACTCTAACACACACAGGACCGACACACACACACACACACCTGCCTAGGGGTCCTTCTCAACTGGAGTGGAAAATAACTATCATCTCAATTCGATAACAACAGAAAACAAGAGGAGAAAATCAGCAGCCTTCACAAAGAGACTGTATATAACATCCTTTCCTCTGTAATGGTACTGTGGGGAAATGCAGTGGGTAGTCCCTGTATTATTCATATGAGGATTTATGACCCAGCAGTGTGTGTGTGTGTGTGTGTGTGTGTGTGTGTGTGTGTGTGCATGTCCATAGGGCCAGGCTACTCCATCACAAGGATAATTTCCTGTGTTTGACCCCCATGTTGACCTTTGTTTCCCCTGGAAAATGACCTTTGTTTCCCCTTCACAGTCGTCAGCCCCAAATTAGTACATGCTCATGTTATTTTATTTACGGCAGGTTGTATAAGGTGATAATAGAAATATAACTATATATGGTGCTGTTATTTGTACAATTATTATTTTAATCATTATTAATTCATTAGTATTTGATTTTTGGAAGAATCATAAATCTTTTATTTTTTATAGCCCCCCAAAAAATTGATTTATACTAAACCTTATTCTTTATCATTTAAATGGTATATATTCCTACTTTATTATTTTTTAATTTAAATTACAATATCTATTACATTTTTCCTGCATTTAAATATATTTTTGAAATGTGTATATTTATTAAAGGACTTAGGCCTAAATTAATGCAAGAAAACTACCGCCTATTGTTGTTGTTCTGGAAGGATTTGGAAAATATCCTTATCATTCCTGAAGAGGAAGAATTTCAGAGAAACAATCAGAAAATAAATAATAGGTTAATTCAATAAATTCCCTCAATGATCGTTCCTCTTTCCTACACACTAGCTTCTCCTCGCTGTAACGAACACATCTAAATCTCCATCCGCGTCTGCCTCTCAAATAGCACCCTATTCCCTATAAAAAAAAAAGTGCACTACTTTTGAGCTGGGACAATAAGAATTAATATTATGGGGAATAGGGTGCAATTTGGGACGCATCCAATCTAATTCATATTTACGCACCAAACACAAGTCTTCTCACACACACAGGCAGACGGGGGAATTAGCATACCATCGACGGCGTAGCGTTTATTTGTCAGAAACTCTCCTCCGGCCAACCTTCCCTGCTCCTCTCCGGCTCCCAGCCAAACAGTCCAATCTGTAGCAGGCTCCCTGTGGTACGTGCCAGGCAATCACAAAGAATATTCTGGAAGCAGCAAGACCCATTGAAGGGCCTTCTTCTTATCCCAAATGGATGAGTATAGCTTAACTGTTTGGCACCATTTCCTGCGCACCGCCTGCAACAGCCGCCTGCAACAATATACAATAGAAGCCTCCTCCTCCAAGTCTTATCTGGAGCAGAGCTGTGATGACAAAATAAAATCGATCGATTGGCTGATGGGTATGTAGTGTATGTGTTGTTAACGTGAGTTCTGGAGGCCCTGGACGGATCGGAGCTGTTATATAGGAGAAGAGAAAGGGGGAGAGAAATAATGAGAACGAGAGACAAAAGGGGGGAGAATTACAGAGAGAGAGAGAGAGAGAGAGAGAGAGAGAGAGAGAAGGTGCTCCTTCAGAAGTGTCAGTCAGTACCTCTCTTTAGCCCTCCTAGATCAGTGGAAGAAGCGATCACGGAGCCGTCTGAACACCTAGCTAGATAACACTCCAAACGCACTCCTCAATCCCTCAACAGCAGATACACACACACTTTCTCTCTCACTTCGTAAATCACTCCTATCTAATGACGGGGGGGTGGGGGTGGGGGGGGGGTGTTCTAAAGGGATTCATGGAGAGATATTAACTTTAATCACAAAGAGCTGGAGAGAGAGGGAGAGAGAGAGAGAGAAAAACAGAGATAAAGAACGAGCTCTTTACTCATCCGTGCGGACGATGAAACTTCAAGCGCTTCACCCCCTCTTTCATGTCCATTCCCATGGACATTGCTCTTTGTCATCCCTCATCTCATCCCTCCATCACAACATGGTTATATAATAACCACATATTATGCTAATGAGGATGCAATAGACTGTAGGATGCCGTTTTTCACCAATGGCGACGTCAATCACAATTTCCCCTCCTTTCCTGTTTGTATTTTTTTGTTTTACTCCGGAGCGGATCCGTCCTTTTCCAATTTTCCTCTATAAATGAACAATGAGTTGAGCCATTACGTAACCCCCCAGCCATCAAGATGTAGGTCTGGGACTCTGAACCGGCATCATTTGTATTCATTTAAAAAAAAAAATAATAATGGCCCCCCTGCGCTACGATAAATACCCTTTAATGTAATAACACGAACAATAAAACTAAGAAATATGTGGATAAGGAAAGGTGACCTGGTCCGTTTTACAAGGCGCTAAATCAGAGAAATACCACGACGGCGTTATCAAACGGAATTAAAACTTTGATTCATTGAGTAATAGCTCCAGTAATGCAGTCCATCAGCCAGATTACTACACACACTAAGTGTATATATCGCACACACACACACACACACACACACACAACACACACACACACACACACACACCAAGCACAGCCTGGGCCCCGTTGCTAGGCGATCTCTTTCCATTTGTGAAGAGGAAGAAAGAGAAGAGGAAGGACAACCAGGTCCAGCTATTTCCTCCTACCGTCCCCGTCTCCCCCCTTCTCTCTATTCTTTCTTTCAGTGTCTAACATTGCAAACCATTATTTCCCCTCTCCAAAATCAATGTAGTGTGGAATGAAAGAATGGGGTCCTGGGCCATAAATCAGCAGAGGGGCTTAGTATGAGCGTTAAAGTGGAACCATGTAGTAAGGCCCGCCGCATGAGAGGGACATTAAACACCTTTGCACATGGCCCCGGCCTCCTCAGTAATTCTTGACAGCTTATTTCTCATTGTGAGCATCCCAAATGGCACCTTATTCCCTGTGTAGTGCAAAACCTACCGAGCTATGATCAAAAGAAGTGCACAATATAGGGAATAGGGTGCCATTTGGGGCGTGAACAGGGTCAGAGGCTTTGGCACGCAGATCTGAAATATGACAGACAGAGAGAGAGAGAGAGAGAGAGAGAGAGGCCCATTTCTTTCTTGTTTTTTAACAAATCGGGGGAACTGTTTGACATTATGAGAAGCCACAGGTTCCTCTCAGTGGTAGTGGGCCTGAGAGGAATCACTGACTGGTGGAATTTCACAGCTTCTTTAACACATGAGCACACACATTGTTGCTGCGCCCCCAGTACTCCTTCCTATTGTCTGCTTTTTAATAGGGCAGAGCCATCTAAGTTCCTTAACTGGAACATACGGCAAATCCCAGTTCTATAACACACAGATGATGAACATATTGAAATCATAAAAGCATATCACATGATATCCTCTTTATCTAGCTCATTTGACGTGTCCATTTTTTGTTAAAAAAAATATATACAAATAATGTTTATCATCTTTTAACATCTGGCCATCTCCACAACGTTTATGAACACAAAGCTGGTGTATTGTGACATCGTTCACTCTTTTATTCCCTGCCTGACAGTTATTCACTTGTTATGTTGTTCAGTTCAGTCCGTTATCGTTGCATCATTCCATCACTCAGCGGCAGGCCGGGGGATGTACAACAGGCTAATTGAAAAGGTAACAGAGTAACAAATTCCGAAACACCCCCCCCCGCAAAAAATATGGTTCCAATTATCCTGCAGTGTAAGGGTCTACTCTCCCCGTAACGGGACGAGAGTGAGAATTATTACGTGTGTTACAAACGCCACTGTAGGCTGTTGTCTGTTTCCACATCTTATAAGACAGGACATCAAATAACCATGAAAATATACACTTCCATAAAAATGACATAAACAAACACCCCTCTTTTTCACAGCCTTTTAAATCTAAATCCTCAACACACACAAATCATCCATTATGCTGTTGAGCCAATCCAAAAAAGGGCTTGAGAATCCCCCTCCACAGCATCAGCCCCCTCATCCTGCCTGGTATTATAGCCTGGGTGGATTTGGAGAGGCTGGAAATTCTGACCACAAGCAGCACCAAAAAATTGACCACTGACTGGGCTCGGCTTCGCAAAAACTATTCGCTCTAATTCAGAACATCTGACAGTGGTGAGGGCAGCCGAGCTCCGAGGGAGCTTTTTTCGGGGGAGCGTCGACTTCCCTCTCTCTCTCACCAATCAACTCTCAAAGTGCCGGAGTCACGGAATCACAGAGAGAGAAGCGTATTAACATGCGATACAGGTCCCCTCAACACACACACCTCCTTTCCTTTGAAGATGATTTAAACACACTTAAGCAGACAATGGGAATAATAATGGACTGCAAATAATCACATTGCATTGACCACTGGCAAGGTGTGTGGATGCACAGGCGCACACACACACACACACACACACACACACACACACACACACACACACACACACACACACACACACACACACACACACACACACACACACACATATATATAGAGAGAGAGGGGTGCATAAACAGCACACTGAGGAAGGTCAATTAGCAGCAGCAGAGAGAATACACTGGTTTCAGCTGTTACCTTAGGTTAAGAAATCCTCCAGTTGTTCCTTCCCCAAAAGGGTTAAAAGGATCCGGCCAGAGCCCTCCTGGCTGCTCTCGTTACCCGATCACAGAGGCATGTAGCTGGGTAGACACGGTGCTGCGCTGTGTCTTGCCTGGAGCTTTTTTCGCCTTTTGTCTTCCACTCCACAAAGCACTTGCCTTAGATATCTCTGGAGCTTTCTCTCTCTCTCTCTCTATCTGGGCACACAGTCTGTTTCAGTGGTTCTACTGGCAGTAGTCTGTTTCTCCTATTCCACTCACTCTCTCAAACGCACACACAGAACAGAGAGGCTCCTCTTAATGAACAATCACACTCACACTCTCTATGGCATCAAGCTCAGGCTTCAAGCTCAACTCATTAACGAGAGAGGGAGGAATAAAAAAAGAGGGAAAAAATGCTGGATCTTTTTTTCTTTTTTTCCCCTTCGGCTGGACAGTGGGTGGTTAAATGAGCATCCTGCTGGTTGGTGGTTGGTCCACGCTCGCTCTCGCACCCTCTCTGCCACCGCCTGCCTTTCTAAACGGAATCTTTCCTCTTTCTTTCTCTCTCTCGCTCTCTCCAAGTTTTGAGGCACTCTTTCGGAGCCGTGCTGCTGCTGGCAGGAGAGGGGAGGGGCTTGGGGCTGAAAGAAGGGAGGGAGGCGCGCTATAGGTTGAGCCTCTGTCTGTTTACACCCACCGGGGGAGGAGGGAGAGGAAAGGAGGTCGAGGGAAGGGAGGGGAGGGGAGAGGAGGGCTGTCTCTGCTTTAACCATTTGGAGTCTTCACTCATCTGTTGCACACACACACACACACACACACACAAACAGAGACACACACACACACACACACACTCTCAGCAATATCTCTCCCTCGTTCTCTCTCTCCCACTCTCGGGCATGCACGCACTTAGCCATTCTAGCTAGGGGGAAAAGCACTATAGAAAATAGACAGGCACACCTTTACCTAGACTCTATTCTTTAAACCCCAGCTAGGGAATAATGCAACTGCATTCCAGTAATGGGACAATAGTTTGATTCATAATACACACACCTAATGAATACCCATACATGTACTAATACACACACCTAATGAATACCCATACATGTACTAATACACACACCTAATGAATACCCATAGATGTACTAATACACACACCTAATGAATACCCATACATGTACTAATACACACACCTAATGAATACCCATACATGTACTAATACACACACCTAATGAATACCCATACATGTACTAATACACACACCTAATGAATACCCATACATGTACTAATACACACACCTAATGAATACCCATACATGTACTAATACACACACCTAATGAATACCCATACATGTACTAATACACATACCTAATGAATACCCATACATGTACTAATACACACACCTAATGAATACCCATACGTGTACTAATACACACACCTAATGAATACCCATACGTGTACTAATACACACACCTAATGAATACCCATACATGTACTAATACAAACACCTAATGAATACCCATACATGTACTAATACACACACCTAATGAATGCCCATACATGTACTAATACACACACCTAATGAATGCCCATACATGTATTAATACACACACCTAATGAATGCCCATACATGTACTAATACACACACCTAATGAATGCCCATACATGTATTAATACACACACCTAATGAATACCCATACGTGTACTGCATATCCTCAAGTTTCAAGTTGTATTAGTCGTATGTACAGGATACACATGGTATACACTGTCCAATGAAATGCTAACTTGCAACAACAATAAGAAATAATACAAGATAAGAAAACTAACATAAAGTAAATGTCTCAGTAGAATAGAATAGACATTTTTAGCATGAGTATAATACGGGAAGGCACAATTTATATAACAATATTTATACGTGTTTTGGGGAAGGGGGGGATTGGGGAGCGAGTGTTTAAATCCTACAGGCACATCAACATCTTACAAACACACACACACAGAACTGTACCTGTACGGCAGATCATGGATGAGTCTGCTCATTGTCTGTTCAGTTTCTGCCTGCTGTCATTAACACGCCTCAGAGCACACGGAAACACTGCCGCTAACCCAGCCACGCACGTATGCACACACACACACACACACACACACACACACACACACACACACACACACACACACACACACACACACACACACACACACACTTACATCTGTTCGTAGTCACAGTAGACACATTGTCAGAATCAACTAGCTTACACAGGTAAATTAGCTAAAGGCAGCTTTCACCAGGTATCAAGTCCTTATCCGGTTTGATTAGTACGTCGAGGCTACACACACAACAACACAACAATCTAAAACCTCCCGTACTCCACGGTGGGAAATGAGAGGTGTAAACAAATAAACACAGTGAAATGAACAAAAGGAGACTTGTTTAGTTTGGTGCGTATTGCTACATGGGTTTTTAGAGCAGTTTGGATTACTGACGCTGATGACAGACCAGGCCAATTCCTAATGCCTGGCAGTTGGCAGAGTGTACGCAATACATATCTACTCTCCCGTCGGCATGCCAACGGTAGAGACGAAAAGACGTGACACGACCCAGCCGCTCTTCTCCCCCTTATTAAAAAAAAAACAGCCACACTTGTCTTAGATGGTGCCTTATAATGTTTAGACCATAACTGAACAAGGCAGTTAACCCACTGTTCCCAGGCCGTCATTGTAAATAAGAATTTGTTCTGAACTGACTTGTCTAGTTAAATAAAGGTTAAATAAAACATTGACAATACAAATATTACATGAAATGCATTAAATTGTGTTCACAGGCTTCCCTTGTAGATGAGACACTGGTCTCAATGTATATATTACAAGATAACCATTAAACAGCAGAACATCCACTTCAAAGCGTTCTGTCCAGGACAGGACGGCACCGTAACAGCAGAGACCTGCCAAATGGCTCGCTTTGCTCTAAACAGACAGAATCCACACCATTCATATGGGATCGGCATTCTTGTTTACATCAGAAGGTTCTAGGTGGGGAAGTACTGATGTATCCTATGATCATTGTATGCTGTAGAAATGTTCAATGATATTGTGTATTTTTCCCTGTTGGGAATAACTTCTCTGTATTTCAAGGAGAACGTGTCATGTTTTGTGATCATTACGTTGGGAACATTATGCCCTGAACAATTACCCACCTTTCCCGTAAAAAAAAAAAAACGATTTATCCATCAACAACGGAACACTACTCTCCTCCCTGGGCATGGGGCACCTCCTGTTAATTAAGAGTGACCACGGAACATTTCAGCCAATCAGGCCTAGGAGCCTATCCCCACCCACGCTGTCCATTCAAACTGAACTATAAAAGCGTGACGTGAATAATAGCCACGGACGACTGATATCCTTCTGCTTCTCAGACGTCAGTGTAGTTGGTAACTGGAAAGCGTCCTTTATTATTGATCCCCCCCCGATCTCAATGAGCGGCCAAACACCAATGTAGGAATTTGAACGATTGTCCTCTGCTCTCACTTGGATCTCAGTCGGACAAAGACACCACCCCGGAACTGTCTGAACAAGGACCTTCTCCCCTTTTCCCACTAAAAGGACATTTGGGAATCCAGCCAGAGATTGAGCTACTATGGAATTCCACGTAAGCACATGCAGCGCAGGATATATCTCTCTCTTAAATTCCCTGCTCCGTCTCATGTAGAATCATCCTAAATGACAGCTTGTCCTACTCTTGATTTAAGAGAAACCCTCCTCTCTGTTTCCCTCCCTTTCCCATTCTAACTACTTCATCATTGCTTATCATTCTGAGTCACGGAGTCATTTGTCCTGTACTGTAGTATTACCTTGTTTTTATAATACAGATTTTTCCTGTTATAAAATAATATCACTGTCTCTGAGATGTTGAATCCGACATTGAAAGAACTCTACAGAACCTTGAGGTTATAATTGTGACATGTACGGTTTATCCCGACTTGCTAAGAAAGTCCTATCGACTTAAATGATAGGTGGTGCCCTGTTTACTGTAAAATCCATTTTTTATATTCCATAATTAATTCCCCAATTAATTAGACATAATCATAACGTTAGGCCTACACTGCTTTGGGTATAAAGAGCTGGACCAGGGCCCATTTTGTCTATACATTCCATTCATTACACGCCCATGCTTGGGAGTGTTCGTCTCCCTCAGGGTGTGTTGGAAGAAGAGGCAAATATTCTTCCTACTAGACTGTGGAGAGAAGAGAGATAGAAGCTCATACGCAGGCAAACACACACAGAGACACACACACACACACAGAGAGAGAGAGAGACACACACACAAACACACATATGAATGCCAGGCACGCCGACACCCACACTAGCTGGAAAAAAAACCTGGTTCCGTTACTGACAGTCGGCTATGCCTTGTCATGTGGCATTAATATGAATTAAATCAATATTATGGTGGCCCGAACGGACTAAGGCCTTTTTGGAAAACCTCATTACTCTGGCAATCGCTGTATTTCACACTCTTACGTGTGACTGTTTTTAAAGCACTGCACTTGTTGCTATGGGGAGAGATGGACGGAGAGCTTGACCACCACAAACACTTAGGGGTTAACGTCTGCTGGCTCCCCACTGAGAATCAATCACACTTTAACATTGTGTGTGTGTGTGTGTGTGTGTGTCTAGAATATGGCCCTTTAAGTTACGGTGTGACATTGTAGTGTTTTGGACTGCAGGTTATAAATCATCTAACAGCAGGAATATCTAATATCGCTGCAGTGTGTAAATTAAGAAATATTTCCATCAGTGTATTGTGTATTTGTTGGCTGTATTTCTGTGAGTGTGTGTGTGTTCTCAGATAAACACAACACTGTATGACCTCCACACGTACACACACACACACACACACACACACACACACACACACACACACACACACACACACACACACACACACACACACACACACACACACACACACTTAAAATTGAATACTCACTGACCAAACAAAGATGGAGAGACACAAGTAGAGTTAGAGAGGCTGTGTATTTTAATTAATGTTTTAATCACTCCAGTGATGACTTCCTAAACACGGCCACACTTCAACATGTTCCCCTTCTCCTCACCAGACACTTAAACATGTTCCCCTTCTCCTCACCAGACACTTAAACATGTTCCCCTTCTCCTCACCAGACACTTAAACATGCCCCTGTATATTGTCCGGGATGGGATTGCCATTCATTCCACTGTTGAATGCGTGACTGTGTTTGTAGTCAAAATACACGTTGCAGAAAACGCAGATGGAAACACCGAAACCAGACATTGAAATGAAATTCAACAACATTAAATGTTTTATTTGAAATTAATAGGAAATCAACTAAATCTATTGAAATGATTAGAAAGGGCATTCATTTGCCCAGTGAATCACAAGACATGAACAAAATGCATCAGTGATTCCTATTTTCTTGCAAATTTCTGAAACGGCACAGGAATGCCCTTTTCTCTCTCTGTGTGTGTGTGGTGCGTGTGTGTGTGTGTGTGTGGTGCGTGTGTGTCTAGAGGACACACACTAGCGGTTAGCGATGATGCAAATAATCACCGTCTTCTGGTACAGATGGAAAAGACTTTCCCAAAACCATCTAATTGAAATGTTAACTACAATGTAGCCTATACCAACATGGCTTGATTATTTGGTAGCCTATGACTACCTGGCAGAATGACATCAGGATTATTTACATGAATCCAGTGGCCATTTGTTTAGCAAACTCAGTAATCACATGAGTGCTACAGCAACACTGCCTAAACAAACAACGGTCTCTTCCTGGTGGGCAAATGCATTAAAGGGTAACTACCTGAATGACCTCATACCCCCGCGCATCGACTCGGGACTGGTACTGCCTGTATATAGCCATGTTATTTTCTACTCCATATATATAGCCATGTTATTATCTACTACCTAGATAGCCATGTTATTTCTTCTCCCTATATATAAACATGTTATTTTCTACTCCCTGTATATAGCCATGTTATTATCTACTCCCTGTATATAGCCATGTTATTATCTACTCCCTGTATATAGCCATGTTATTATCTACTCCCTGTATATAGCCATGTTATTATCTACTCCCTGTATATAGCCATGTTATTATCTACTCCCTGTATATAGCCATGTTATTTTCTACTCCCTGTATATAGCCATGTTATTTTCTACTCCCTGTATATAGCCATGTTATTTTCTACTCCCTGTATATAGCCATGTTATTTTCTACTCCCTGTATATAGCCATGTTATTTTCTACTCCCTGTATATAAACATGTTATTTTCTACTCCCTATATATAAACATGTTATTTTCTACTCCCTATATATAAACATGTTCTTTTCTACTCCCTGTATATAGCCATGTTATTATCTACTCCATATATATAGCCATGTTATTTTCTACTCCCTATATATAGCCATGTTATTTTCTACTCCATATATATAGCCATGTTATTTTCTACTCCCTGTATATAGCCATGTTATTTTCTACTCCCTATATATAAACATGTTATTTTCTACTCCATATATATAGCCATGTTATTTTCTACTCCCTGTATATAAACATGTTATTTTCTACTCCCTATATATAGCCATGTTATTATCTACTCCCTGTAGATAGCCATGTTATTTCTTCTCCCTATATATAAACATGTTATTTTCTACTCCCTGTATATAGCCATGTTATTATCTACTCCCTGTATATAGCCATGTTATTATCTACTCCCTGTATATAGCCATGTTATTTTCTACTCCCTGTATATAGCCATGTTATTTTCTACTCCCTGTATATAGCCATGTTATTTTCTACTCCCTGTATATAAACATGTTATTTTCTACTCCCTATATATAAACATGTTATTTTCTACTCCCTATATATAGCCATGTTATTATCTACTCCCTGTAGATAGCCATGTTATTTCTTCTCCCTATATATAAACATGTTATTTTCTACTCCCTGTATATAGCCATGTTATTATCTACTCCCTGTATATAGCCATGTTATTATCTACTCCCTGTATATAGCCATGTTATTATCTACTCCCTGTATATAGCCATGTTATTATCTACTCCCTGTATATAGCCATGTTATTATCTACTCCCTGTATATAGCCATGTTATTTTCTACTCCCTGTATATAGCCATGTTATTTTCTACTCCCTGTATATAGCCATGTTATTTTCTACTCCCTGTATATAGCCATGTTATTTTCTACTCCCTGTATATAGCCATGTTATTTTCTACTCCCTGTATATAAACATGTTATTTTCTACTCCCTATATATAAACATGTTATTTTCTACTCCCTATATATAAACATGTTCTTTTCTACTCCCTGTATATAGCCATGTTATTATCTACTCCATATATATAGCCATGTTATTTTCTACTCCCTATATATAGCCATGTTATTTTCTACTCCCTGTATAAAGCCATGTTATTTTCTACTCCCTGTATATAGCCATGCTATTTTCTACTCCCTGTATATAGCCATGCTATTTTCTACTCCCCGTATATAGCCATGTTATTTTCTACTCCCTGTATATAGCCATGCTATTTTCTACTCCCCGTATATAGCCATGCTATTTTCTACTCCCCGTATATAGCCATGCTATTTTCTACTCCCTGTATATAGCCATGCTATTTTCTACTCCCCGTATATAGCAATGCTATTTTCTACTCCCTGTATATAGCCATGCTATTTTCTACTCCCCGTATATAGCCATGCTATTTTCTACTCCCTGTATATAGCCATGCTATTTTCTACTCCCCGTATATAGCCATGCTATTTTCTACTCCCCGTATATAGCCATGTTATTTTCTACTCCATGTATATAGCCATGTTATTTTCTACTCCATGTATATAGCCATGTTATTTTCTACTCCATGTATATAGCCATGTTATTTTCTACACCCTACTGTATATAGTCATGTTATTTTTACTCATTATTTGTATCAGTTATTCACTGTGTATATATTCCTTGTGCCACTATTTCATTAAAAAAAACTTCACTGTTAGTCTGTTGTGTACGAAGCATGTGACAAATAAGATTTGATTTGATCCACACACACACACACACACACACGCACACACGCACGCACGCACGCACACACAATTACAGATGCACAAACGCACACAGCTCTGGTGTGTGTGAGACACTCTCATTCCATTGGACAATAACACAATAAAGACACACATGCCTACACTACATGCCTACACTACTGAACACAATCATCCCCTCAAGTGTAGGTTACATTACACTACTGAACACAATCATCCCCTCAAGTGTAGGTTACATTACACTACTGAACACAATCATCCCCTCAAGTGCAGGTGACATTACACTACTGAACACAATCATCCCCTCAAGTGCAGGAAAGCACATAGCAGATATTGAGGCACTGTGTGTGTGTGTGTGTGTGTGTGTGTGTGTGTGTGTGTGTGTGTGTGTGTGTGTGTGTGTGTGTGTGTGTGTGTTGGGGGGGAGCCATAATACAGTGTTATGTCTGTTTATCAGTATTGGTGGAGCGGCTGGAAACTCAGTTCTATTAGCCAGACAATAGACAGGCTCAATGGGCTGTAATGTAGTGTGGTTGTACTGGACCTGGCAGAGAGAGATATCCTGCTGAAAACAGTCCCATAGTACCATATGTAAAGCCATACTTTACATTACTAGATGTATCATCAATCCTTAGCTAAGAGGGAGAACAATGGAAACTGTACATTATTCTGTATATATATAATCAACTTTTGTTATTGACCAAATACTTTTTTCCCACCATAATTTGCAAATAAATTCATTAAAAATCCTTTTGTCTGTCATAGTTTGTCTGTCATAGTTGAAGTGTACCTATGATGAAAATGTACCTATGATGTACCTATGATGAAAATTACAGGCCTCTCTCATCTTTTTTAAGTGGGAGAACTTGCACAATTGGTGGCTGACTAAATACTTTTTTGCCCCACACACATATATATATATATATATATATATATATATATATATATACAGTAAGTATCCCAGAGTCTGGATCCCCCATGTAAAACAGTGGTATACTAGACCTTACATCTACCAAATCTTGATCTTCTAGGCATTATAATATCCTTACACATGGGTGTCCTGTCTAAAAAAGCCAGGATCTTCTGAGAAAGGCATATCCTGTCTCACTCCAACAATATGCCACCCTTCTCCTCCCCAGTCAAAACTGCACTTAACAGGTAATACTTATTTAGCCATTTTTAATTCAGCATCTCAGCCAGCTGTTAGTTTGCACTGGTTGGATCCCTGAGAAAATACTGAGGAACGGAGGGGAATTGGTGAGGAGAAGAGGAGAAGAAGGAGAAAAGAGGAGGAGACCACTGGGAAATCACAACACCATGGTGACTGTGATGCTGTTTGTGTCACCTCTGTCACCTCAGTGGCTTGGGAGGTGATTGACAGTTGATAAGGTGTGTGAGTGTTACTACTCTCTCACCCTTCCCTCCCTAGAGGATAACTGTGGCTGGTGTTTACAGAGACCCAGCTGCTAACAGCAGGTCAGTATGGACACAGCACCCCACCTGGGCTTTGAAGAGCAGAATCACCACATCATCAACACTGCTGGGTAAACTCTCTCCCACAGACACTATACCACAAATAAACTACAAATAAAGGCGTCCGCATGCCTCCCCGCCGAAACAGTTTGGAAGAGTTTGTGCATATATTATGATGACATTTTGTGACGTCTTCATTGGTTTTGGTGTTCGTCTAGGCTGTTGGCTGTTAGGGCACACAACATTTTTTGTGAAGGCCAGCTAAAGTTCAGAGCCAAAGTCTACGCCCCTTCGGCGGTGATTGGTCAACAGTACTACTCCTAGTAGGAGTGGGAACTATGGATGGGATTCTTCAGTCTTTGTTGGCATTCAATGAGAGACGACTCATTTTCATGCACATTTTTTCATTGAGAAATACTGGTACCAAACATCCTATTTGTAAAATTGCGCGACTAAGATCTCCTCGGCAAAACCCCAAAAATGCATGACACATTTCTTAGATGAATTCTGACTATTTTGAGGAAGTCTGTACTGGTTACGGTGTCTCTAAATGGACAAACAGTATTATTGCAGCTTTTTTCTTATTTTTCCAGCTAAGCCGACTTCGCCGAGCCACCAGCCAAACTGAAGCATGCTGATGCCGTCACACCACACTCCTGGGTAAACGCTCTCCCACTGACACCCTACCAGTGACTAAGACTAACACAACACTGGCCCTTGGTGATGTTCAACAGGATGATGGGAACTGCACTGAAATGATTGAAAAAGACTGAATCAGTGATGATATTGGATGAAATTCAGTAGTGTGTGTGTGTGCGTGTACGTTCGAACATTTGTTATTTGTGTGTGTTAGTGACCTCCAGGGGCCAGCCAACACCTGGCTGTAGTCCTGTAGGCGTGGAGCCAGGGGTCTGGGGCCAGTGCAAGGCCATCTGATTAATCTAACCCCATAGTGACCTCTTATTGGACACAGCCCACACGGTTAGATCACGCTGGCTGGAGCTGACACACACACATACACTCACACACACTCACACAGATTAATGGACGCACACATGACAAATTAGCGCACACATACACGCGCACACAAACACACTAGAGGTCGACCGATTAATCGGAATGGCCGATTAATTAGGGCCGTTTTCAAGTTTTCATAACAATCGGAAATCAGTATTTTTGGACACCAATTTGGCCGATGTATATATATATTTTTTACACCTTTATATAACTAGGCAAGTCAGTTATTTTCAATGACGGCCTAGGAATGGTGGGTTAACTGCCTTGTTTAGGGGCAGAACGACAGATTTTTACCTTGTCAGCTCCGGGATTCAATCTTGCAACCTTACAGTTAACTAGTCCAACGCTCTAACCACCTGCCTCTCATTGCACTCCACGAGGAGCCTGCCTGTTACGCGAATGCAGTAAGAAGCCAAGGTAAGTTGCTAGCTAGCATTAAACTTATCTTATAAAAACAATCAATCAATCATAATTACTAGTTAACTACACATGGTTGATGATATTACTAGTTTATCTAGCATGTCCTGCGTTGCATATAATCATTGCAATGCAGGGGGATGATTTAACAAAAGCGAATTTGCACGACTGTACCTAACCATAAACACCAATGCCTTTCTTAAAATCAATACACAGAAGTATATATTTTTAAACCTGCATATTTAGCTAAATGAAATCCAGGTTAGCAGGCAATATTAATCAGGTGAAATTGTGTCACTTCTCTTGAGTTCATTGCATGCAGAGTTAGGGTATATGCAACAGTTTGGGCAGCCTGGCTCATTGCGAAATAATTAGCCAGAATTTTAGGTAATTATGACATAACATTGAAGGTTGTACACTGTAACAGGAATATTTAGACTTAGGGATGCCACCCGTTAGATAAAATACCAAACGGTTCCGTATTTCACTGAAATGATAAACGTTTTGTTTTCGAAATGATAGTTTCTGAATTCTACCATATTAATGACCAAAGGCTCATATTTCTGTGTGTTATTATGTTATAATTAAGTCTATGATTTGATATTTGATAGAGCAGTCTGACTGAGCGATGGTAGGCAGCAGCAGGCTCGTAAGCATTCATTCAAACAGCACTTTAGTGCGTTTTGCCAGCAGCTCTTCACTGTGCTTCAAGCATTGAGCTGTTTATGACTTCAAGCCTATCAACTCCCGAGATTAGGCTGGTGTCACCGATGTGAAATGGCTAGCTAGTTAGCTGGATGCGCTCTAATAGCGTTTCAAACATCACTCGCTCTGAGACTTGGAGTAGTTGTTCCCCTTGCTCTACATGGGTAACGCTGCTTCGAGGGTGGCTGTTGTCGTTGTGTTCCTGGTTCGAGCCCAGGTAGGGGCGAGGAGAGGGACGGAAGCTATACTGTTACACTGGCAATACTAAAGTGCCTATAAGAACATCCAATAGTCAAAGGTATATGAAATACAAATGGTATAGAGAGAAATAGTCCTATAATAACTACAACCTAAAACCTCTTACCTTGGAATATTAAAGTCTCATGTTAAAAGGAACCACCAACTTTCATATATTCTCATGTTCTGGAGCAAGGAACTGAAACGTTAGCTTTCTTACATGGCACATATTGCACTTTTACTTTCTTCTTCAATACTTTGTTATTGCATTATTTAAACCAAATTGAACATGTTTCATTATTTATTTGAGGCTAAATAGATTTTTATTGATGTATTATATTAAGTTAAAATAAGTGTTCATTCAGTATTGTTGTAATTGTCATTATTACAAATAAATAAATAATCAAATCGGCCGATTTATCGGTATTGGCTTTTTTTGGTCCTCCAATAACCGGTATCGGCGTTGAAAAATCATAATCGGTCGACCTCTAAAACACACATCCTTGGCCGTAAGCTGAGAGAGGTTACATTTGATTAGCAGATAGCTAACTGAACAGTTGAGACTTAATTCCAGCCAAAGGTGAAAGAGAGAGAGAGAAGTTGAGTCCCACAAGGTACCCTGTTCCCTATATAGTGCTATATAGGAAATAGGGTGCCATTTGAGATGACACAGCAGTGGAAGTAGTGTTTGTATTGGGGTGCTCTTTTAGTGGTGTTTCAGATTCATTTACTGTTATTCAGGAGGCTTACAGATGGCTTAGAAACACAACAGCCAAACAGCAGCTGGCAAAGGCTCAGCAGGGGTGGCCAGGGCACTGCCTGATCACAAACAGACAGCGGTGCAAGCAGATACTCGTGGAGAACATGAAGCCACACACAAACACACACAAACACACAACTATTTGAAACCACTCCCTTTAATTTCCTAAAGACGCTGATTAATGATAGGAAGGAAGCCAGGTCATAAATATAATCATATTATAACATCATGGCTGCCATATGAATACCAGCCCCAATACTGGACCATGGGATATTGATTTTACCCAGGTCCAAGGAGGACATAGTCAGAGATGTAATATACAGAGCGATTCTGAATATGGTACAATATTAAAGACACATAATAATCTTTCCTTTATGGACTTTGGAGTTGGGAGGAGAGACCGGGGTCTTCCACTTTCTTTTCTGAGTATGCTGAGGTAACAAGAACCATTGTTGTGAATGGGAATGACTCAATGATTGGAAACGTGCGTTTGAGTCAGAGTGTTAAGGTCGCAGGGCCCAGTGGAGAGTTACATCTCTACTGATTCGCTCTTAAATGGCAGCGTTTAAGACAAACTACATCCTGAAAAAGGCATACAAAGTGAAGTAAACTGCATCCTGTGACTTACCTGTTACCCAGAATGCACCACAGGAGGCCAGGAGGTCACCGGAGAGCGAGGGAGAGAGGGAAGGAGAAGAGAAGAAGAAAAAAACATTAGTTCGCTGAAACTGAAAAAGCTCGGGTCCACATTTGACATCAGACATTCAACTGAATTCCTCTGTCCAGGACTGAAAGGGGAAAACGGGTTGTGTCGTTCTGATCAGTGCAGATGACTCAGTGATTTTGGAAAAGTGAGTCTGAGTCAATGACTACATAGTGCACTACTTTTGACCAGATCCCTATGGGACTTACTCCCTATACAGGGAACTGGGTGCCATTAGGGACACAGCTAACGCCTGAGTGAAGTTGTTAAGGTTTCATGAGTGTACCTAGCTGTCTCTATGACACAAACATCAATATCCCACTCGCCGCATAATTAGATTCAAATTAGCACAGCTTTATTTGAACAGGAATTGTAGACAGAGTTAATTAAAAAGAGGAGGATGTGGCAAATGAGCACGACTCAGGTGCTAACAGCTTTGCTAACGGAGAAGAAGAAATGGAGAGACAATAAGGAGGACTCCGGAGTGATGATGGAAGTCAGGGAAGGTGATAGATGGAATGCGGAGGTAGACAGAGTCCGTGTTTCCTAACCACTCTTAGGCAGAATGTAGGAAAATAAGAAAATAACTATTTGTGTTGACGGGAGGCCTTGAATATGACTAAGGCTAATAATGACAATTTATTGGGAAGTGTGGTTCAGGGTTATCTTTAGTGATATTGAATATGACTAAGGCTAATAATGACCATTTATTGGGAAGTGTGGTTCAGGGTTATCTTTAGTGATATTGAATATGACTAAGGCTAATAATGACCATTTATTGGGAAGTGTGGTTCAGGGTTATCTTTAGTGATATTGAATATGGAGCAATCTGCTTCACACATTCTTAATACATCATTCATATCTGGGAGAAAAACACAATTAACCCGGGAATCTAAACTGAATATCTCTCTTGAATGTTTCACTATTTGGTTTACTTCAGTGAATAACATTTAGTTTGGATTGCACTCCTATAACCTACAGCTAAGAACATAGCTGCCTTAGCTTTCCTCATTGATCCTATTCAGGCCTGTACATGCTCAGTGTTTCAGTTAGGACAACAGCAACTCACTCTTCTCCATTACTCTGGTGCCTATAGCATCTTCACACACATGCAGATGCACGCACGCACACACACACACACCACACACACCAACCGTCCTCTCCTCTTTACAGTCTGCGGCAGCTCTAGTTGAGTGAACACCAGCCACGCAGTCTCTCCCAGCCAGATGCGGTAAAGACGTCCATGGAACTCGACCAAAACAATGGAATTGCCATGGAAACGTGTGGGGAAAGGTGCCTTGGGGGGAAAGATCCTGAATCTCCTCACCCCCCCCCCCCAGCAAAATTAGCCTACATTTAGGATATTGTTTATATGTGCAGTATAATGCTTGTATGGATGTCAACCCCAACACATGTTCATGTCATCGTTACCAGTCAACTGCATTACAGTTTTAAAAAACGACAGGCGCAGTCGTTAGCATTTAGCAGTCACTTCTTCTAAACCTCAAAAGAGACTACTTCTAAATAGTATGACGTGAAAACAGCCAAATATATCCAAATCAGACTTTAGTCGCCACATTGTGTGCCCTTTACAATACATCAATCATGGCAGATTTGACCAATATCCACTTGGTTAGATCAGATTAGTCGAATGTGCGCCAGTCCGGCGTCCTTCTATCCCCCACGGTCTGCGTTCCATTGACCTCTCTACCGCATCTATATGGAATTAAAGAATTACTGCAGGGGACTTTGTTTGAACAGGGAGCTCTCCCTCTGTCCCTTTCCCCTTGGTATATAAATAACACCAATAATAAGGCTGATACATATATGCAGGCAGGGAGACAGCAAGCAGTCAATATCTTCTCATCCTTAGAGAGGCCCTGTGTGTGTGTGTTCATGTGTGTGTGTATGTGTGTGTATGTCTGTGTGTGTGTCTGTGTGTGTGTGTGTGTGTGTGTGTGTGTGTGTGTTCATGTGTGTGTGTGTATGTGTGTGTATCTGTGTGTGTGTCTGTGTCTGTGTGTGTGTGTGTGTGTGTGTGTGTGTGTGAATGTGTGTGTCTGGCTCTCTCCGGCCTCTCTGGGTAGAAATTGATCATCTTCTGTATTTTCCTTCACAGTAACGGAACAGCAGCATATCAAACCACCGGGCCATTTAATGATGTCATCCCTTACACACACACTGCTGCTGGTTAGCAGAGACACACTTCGCTTGGAGAGTCATTAAAATAATGGATCAGGGGACAGGGGGACAGACAGAGGGGACAAAGGAGAGGGGGACTAACAGCATGTAGGGAAAGAGAGAGAGGACGGATGGTGGGAGAGGGGGACTAACAGCATGTAGGGAAAGAGAGAGAGGACGGATGGTGGGAGAGGGGGACTAACAGCATGTAGGGAAAGAGAGAGAGGACGGATGGTGGGAGAGGGGGACTAAACAGCATGTAGGGAAAGAGAGAGAGGACGGATGGTGGGAGAGGGGGACTAACAGCATGTAGGGAAAGAGAGAGAGGACAGATGGTGGGAGAGGGGGACTAACAGCATGTAGGGAAAGAGAGAGAGGACAGATGGTGGGAGAGGGGGACTAACAGCATGGAGGGAAAGAGAGAGAGGACAGATGGTGGGAGAGGGGGACTAACAGCATGGAGGGAAAGAGAGAGAGGATGGATGGTGGGAGAGGGGGACTAACAGCATGGAGGGAAAGAGAGAGAGGATGGATGGTGGGAGAGGGGGACTAACAGCATGGAGGGAAAGAGAGAGGATGGATGCAGCCATAAGGACTAACCTATAGGTCGAAATAAAGTCACTAGGGGCAAGACAGATACACACAGGGCGCTATACAACCACCTAAAGTGTTTTCATCCTATATATTCAGAGCAGCACCACCATCTGTTCGTGCCCCACGTCTCCCTGCTGTCTGGTAGGGATTGTTTACCACACTGTTAATATGGAGTAGATAGGGGTTCTTGTTCTGTCCTCCTGCTGTCTGGTAAGGATTGTTTACCACACTGTTAATATGGAGTAGATAGGGGTTATTTTTCTGTCCTCCTGCTGTCTTTCCTCCAGCACTCTGTCATGTGTGCCTAGTGAGCCTACCCCATGCAGCCCCACACATCACGGCTTCTATAGGAGCCAGTGGGAGGCGGACTACAGGAGGGGCTGATGCTGGTTGATACCTCCTGAGTTTCAGCTGCTCCTGTTGCTCAGACTCCCCAGGGTGACCCTAGTGTGTGTGTGTATGGGTGTGTGTGTAAGCATGCCTGTGTGCGTATTTGTGTATGTATGCATGCATGTGTTGTGTCTGTGCGCATATGTGTGCCTGTGTGTGTGTGTGCATCTGTGTGTGTGTGTGTGTGTGTCTGTTTCATTTGTGTGTGTGTGTACGAGTGAGTGGGCAAAGTGGGGTGAGAAAAGGTCCCTAAGCCTCGGATTTCAGCCTATCGGCACCCCGCTGTGCCGGCCCACAGAACTCTGAGACACAGAGAGACAGAGAGAAAGAGAAAAATAAAGAATGCTGAGGTAGAAAAAGAACGGGAAAACGACAGGACGCCCCCCCCCCCCCGAAATGAGGGCATTCTTTCCCAATTCTCTTCTGCTCGGTTGCATGTCATGAATCCGCGGGATCTTTCGGATAATTGTGAGCCTTGTCAGAAAAATTTACCCGGGGCGCACCACCATGCCACCCTCCCCCGGTTGGGGTTCTAAATAACAACAATCATCATGATTGTGAAGTAGGCCGGCCGGGTTGGACCGTTCCATTCAGAGTAATGAGGGGTCCCACTGTTTTTACGGCCCTCGTAGAGAAGCTAAGCTCCCACTGCAGGGCGCCGGGGCCCGCCATTACCGCTCCCCAACTGCTACTAGCCAGACAGCAGGTGATCACACCCACACAAATTCACACAAAAACTTCACACAAAAAGACATACATGCACATTCAAACCACACACACACACACACACACACACAGTCATGAATGCCCGCGCGCGCATACACATTCAAAACATACGTCCACACAAACACACACTCATAGAAACAGAAAAAGAAGAGAGAAACTCTCTCTCACACATACACACACACACACACAGTCTGATCAGTGAGAACAGACCAGCAAGGCCTCTGTCACAGTCAGTGTGTTTAATAGGAAAAGAGCCATGAGAGAAAGAAGGGACCACACCTTTCTGCTGTGTTACAATACATGCATGATTGGTGGGAAAATCCCAAAGAGACATTTACCAAGGAGACATTTACCAAAGAGACATTTACCAAAGAGACATTTACCAAGGAGACATTTACCAAAGAGACATTTACCAAAGAGACATTTACCAAGGAGACATTTATCAAGGAGTCATTTACCAGAGACATTTACCAAAGAGACATTTACCAAGGAGACATTTATCAAGGAGTCATTTACCAAGGAGACATTTATCAAGGAGTCATTTACCAGAGACATTTACCAAAGAGACATTTACCAAGGAGACATTTATCAAGGAGTCATTTACCAGAGACATTTACCAAAGAGACATTTACCAAAGAGACATTTACCAAGGAGACATTTATCAAGGAGTCATTTACCAGAGACATTTACCAAAGAGACATTTATCAAAGAGACATTTATCAAAGAGACATTTACCAAAGAGACATTTACCAAAGAGACATTTATCAAAGAGACATTTGCCAAAGAGACATTTACCAAAGAGACATTTATCAAAGAGACATTTATCAAAGAGACATTTACCAAAGAGACATTTACCAAAGAAACATTTACCAAAGAGACATTTATCAAAGAGACATTTATCAAAGAGACATTTATCAAAGAGACATTAAAAGAAACAGAGGATGAAAAGGAATATTTGGTAAAACATGACCAAGCAAAATCTTTGACGCACACACACATGTACGCATTCACACACACTCTTTCTTTCTCTCTGACAACAAAACGTGCTAATCAGCAGGTAGTGTAACCATTACATCACAATGCTAATCAGTGGGCAGTGTAACCATTACATCACAATGCTAATCAGTGGGTAGTGTAACCATTACATCACAATGCTAATCAGTGGGTAGTGTAACCATTACATCACAATGCTAATCAGTGGGTAGTGTAACCATTACATCACAATGCTAACCAGTGGGTAGTGTAACCATTACATCACAATGCTAATCAGTGGGTAGTGTAACCATTACATCACGATGCTAATCAGTGGGTAGTGTAACCATTACATCACGACGCTAATCAGTGGGTAGTGTAACCATGACATCACGACGCTAATCAGTGGGTAGTATAACCATTACATCACAATGCTAATCAGTGGGTAGTGTAACCATTACATCACAATGCTAATCAGTGGGTAGTGTAACCATTACATCACAATGCTAATCAGTGGGTAGTGTAACCATTACATCACAATGCTAATCAGTGGGTAGTGTAACCATTACATCACAACGCTAATCAGTGGGTAGTGTAACCATTACATCACGACGCTAATCAGTGGGTAGTGTAACCATTACATCACAATGCTAATCAGTGGGTAGTGTAACCATTACATCACGACGCTAATCAGTGGGTAGTGTAACCATTACATCACGACGCTAATCAGTGGGTAGTATAACTATTACATCACAGTAAGTCCCCCTGAGTCATCATTGATTGACAGCTCTCAAACTATTCCTGTTATCATGGGAGGTTAAACACCAGGAGGAAAAGAGAGAAACAAAGAGAGAGAGAGGGGGGGGGGGGGGGGGGAGAGAGAGAGAGGAGAGAGAGAGGGAAAGAGAGAGTGAGAGAGATGAGAGAGTGAGAAAGAGAGAGAGAGAGGAGAGAGATGGAAAGAGAGAGAGGAGAGAGAGAGAAAGGGGGAAAGAGAGATAGGGGGAGAGAGAGAGAGAAAGAGAGAGAGAGGGGGAAAGAGAGAAAGAGAGAGAGGGGGGAGAGAGCGAGAGGGAGAGGGGGAAAGAGAGATAAACTGTAGGAGAGTTGGAGAGAGAACGAGAAATAGAAAAAAAGAAAAAAGAGCAAGAGCTTCCACTTCCCTCCTCCCATGTTTCCCATCCATTACAAGTCTATCACAACACATTAAACCTGCTCTTCCAACAAGAGGAGAATACCTCATTAAATAAATGAATCTCACATCATCTTGTATATATCCCTCATCATGTATATATCCCTCTTTAATTCCACATATATACCTCCTTAATCACCAACCTACCACAGCCGTTTCCCTTTATGGGAAAACCCCCATTCTAGCCCAATCCTAGTACAGTCAGTAAAACATATGGTCTCCCAGTCTTAGTGTTTAAAGATCTAATACATAAATAAACTGGGTTGTAAAATTGCACAGTTGAAAAAAATCTCATCCTTATTTTTTATTTATTCAAGGTATTCATTCTGTCCTGGTTATAATCTTACTGATTCCGGTATTATCTTACTTTTTTAACAGATCTACTTCTCTATCATGTTCTATTCACCCTACTTCTACAGTATCTACATATTTTCCCTACAGAGCTTTTCATGTTCATATTGCCGAATGGTCACTGGTTCGAAGACCCGAGCAGACATTGTGAAATATCTGTCGATGTGCCCTTTAGCATGGCCCTTAATCCTAATTTCCTCTAGGGGCGCCATCGTACTATGGCTGACTCTGTAAAACAGCACATTTCCCTGCACCTAGCCTGTGTACTGTACGTGAAAATAAAACATCCCTTGTGAAAAAAGATTGCAGTATATATGCAATACAATGCAGTCAGAGTGCTGCAAATACCGCATCCCATATGATACAGTCATTTCTCGGTGTAAATGCAGTTCCAGTGCAGTATAACTGCAGTTCAACTGCAGTACACTGTAGTTATACTGCAATCACTGCGTCCATAATACCACAGCCGACTTCACATACTGCAGTTTTGAAACTGCTATCTTTTTTTGTAAGGGAGGTCTTTTTATTTCTAACAGCTTAATGCAACCTCTACTTCTGGGTGACTCCCGTGTAAAAAGAGGTGATTGACTGACGGACAGACGTTTATTATCCCCTGTACGATACCACCAGTCTCTTTCATATATTGCACCGTCACTCACACTGAGAGAGCATGTGTGTTTGTGAGAGTGAGAGAGAGTTTGCTGAGTGAGTGTGTGTGTGTGTGTGTGTGTGTGTGTGTGTGTGTGTGTGTGTGTGTGTGTGTGTGACGGCCAATAAATCAGCGTGAGAATCTGCGTGTATGAATACGTGTCTTCAGTTGAAGTCAGCGGTTTACATACACCTTAGCCAAATACATTTAAACTCCGTTTTTCACAATTCCTGACATTTAATCCTAGTAAAAATTCCCTGTCTTAGGTCAGTTAGGATCACCACTTTATTTTAAGAATGTGAAATGTCAGAATAATAGTAGAGAGAATGATTCATTTCATCTTTTGGTTCTTTCATCACATTCCCAAGGGGTCAGAAGTTTACATACACTCAATTAGTATTTGCTATCATTGCCTTTAAATTGTTTAACTTGGGTCAAATGTTTTGGGTAGCCTTCCACAAGCTGAATTTTGACCCATTCCTCCTGACAGAGCTGGTGTAACTGAGTCAGGTTGGTAGGCCTCCTTGCTCGCACACGCTTTTTCAGTACTGACCACAAATTGTCTATAGGATTGAGGTCAGGGCTTTGTGATGGCCACATCAATACCTTAACTTTGTTGCCCTTAAGCCATTTTGCCACAACTTTGGAAGTATGCTTGGGGTCATTGTCCATTTGGAAAACCCATTTGCGACCAAGCTTTAACTTCCTGACTGATGTCTTGAGATGTTGCTTTAATATATCCACATCATTTTTTCCCCTCATGATGCCATCGATTTTGTGAAGTGCACCAGTCCCTTCCTGAGCGGTATGACCGCTGCATGGTCCCATGGTGTTTATACTGGCGTACTATTGTATGTACAGGTGAACGTGGTACCTTCAGGTGTTTGGAAAATGCTCCCAAGGATGAATCAGACTTGTGGAGGTCTACAATTTGTTTTCTGAGGTCTTGGCTGATTTCTTTTGATTTTCCAATGATGTCAAGCAAAGAGGCACAAAGTTTGAAGGTACGTCTTGAAATACATCCACAGGTACACCTCCAATTGACTCAAATGATGCCAATTAGCCTATCAGAAGCTTCTAAAGCCATGACATCATTTTCTGGAATTTTCCAAGCTGTTTAAAGGCACAGTCAACTTAGTGTATGTAAACCTCTGACCCACTGGAATTGTGATACAGGGAATTATAAGTGAAATAATCTGTCTGTAAACAATTGTTGGAATAATTACTTGTCTCATGCACAAAGTAGATGTCCTAACCGACTTGCTAAAACTATAGTTTGTTAACAAGACATTTGTGGAGTGGTTGAAAAAACGAGTTTTAATGACTCCAAGCTAAGTGTATGTAAACTTCCGAATTCAAATGTATATCTGAGTGTGTGTGTACTGACCGTTAGTGCATCTACAGCATGTATTCCCTTCTATCTACGTCTCTCCTCCTCTCTCTGTAGCTCATAGCGCTCTGTAAAGCCTCTTACTTTATTGTTTGGCGTTTCCGCTACATGACCAGATGTGCTCTCGTGAATAAATGAGTATTTACTAACCGGATTGGCCTCAATAAAAGGGCGGTCGTAACGTGACCCCTGGCAGATCTCCTCCTGTCTCCCGAGAGAGAGAGAGGGCTAACAGACACCTAAGTCCTGGGGCGGAGGGGAGAAGACGTGTGTGAGGCGAGGATGATCACACACACACACACAACATCACACAGACACTTGTGCACACACACAGCGAGGTGCTTCACATGTAAGATTAACCTGGAGTGACCAGGCTTACTGCCAAGTGTGTAAGTATGGGAGGACTCTTTGTGACACCTCGACCCACACCTCATAGCCACTCTAAATGACACCAGGATAAGGTTCAGCCTTAGTCTTGTCAGGTAGTCAGTCCGTCTGTCCGTCCGTCCACCAGCTTATCATTAGAGATAACCACAGACACAATTTCTCTGCGAGGAGGAATAGAGCTGTCAATCACAGCCTCTCCTGTCCTCTCTGAGAACGGTAAATTGGCCTTGTCAGGCCCGAGCCAGACTCTCACAAAAATCAAATATTCACTCACTGTCTCCTCTATTACAGCCCCGATTACTGAGGTTGAATAACTCTGCCTTCCCTTCTCTCGGCCTCTCCGGCCGACCCCTACCATTCCCACTTCAATCTTCATCCGAGAGCCAGCCAGAAAGAGGAAATAGACAGAGACAGGAAATGGACAGAGAGTGGAAATAGAGAGGGGAAATAGACAGAGAGAGGAAATGGACAGAGAGTGGAAATAGAGAGGGGAAATAGACAGAGAGGAAATTGACAGAGAGGAAATATACAGAGAGGAAATAGACAGAGAGGAAATAGACAGAGAGGAAATAGACAGAGAGGAAATATACAAAGAGGAAATAGACAGAGAGGAAATAGACAGAGAGGAAAATAGACAGAGAGGAAATATACAGAGAGGAAATAGACAGAGAGGAAATAGACAGAGAGGAAATAGACAGAGAGGGGAAATATACAGAGAGAGGAAATAGACAGAGAGGGGAAATATACAGAGAGGGGAAATAGACAGAGCGAGGAAATAGACAGAGAGGAAATAGACAGAGAGAGGAAATAGACAGAGAGAGGAAATAGACAGAGAGGAAATATACAGAGAGGAAATAGACAGAGAGGGGAAATAGACAGAGAGAAATATACAGAGAGGGGAAATAGACAGAGAGGAAAATAGACAGAGAGGAAATAGACAGAGAGGAAATAGACAGAGAGGAATAGACAGAGAGGAAATAGACAGAGAGGAAAATAGACAGAGAGGGGAAATATACAGAGAGGGGAAATATACAGAGAGGGGAAATATACAGAGAGGGGAAATAGACAGAGAGAGGAAATAGACAGAGAGGAAATAGACAGAGAGAGGAAATAGACAGAGAGAGGAAATAGACAGAGAGAGGAAATAGACAGAGAGGAAATATACAGAGAGGAAATAGACAGAGAGGGGAAATAGACAGAGAGGAAATATACAGAGAGGGGAAATAGACAGAGAGGGGAAATAGACAGAGAGGGGAAATAGACAGAGAGGAAATAGACAGAGAGGAAATAGACAGAGAGAGGAAATAGACAGAGAGGAAATATACAGAGAGGAATAGACAGAGAGGGAAATATACAGAGGGGAAATAGACAGAGAGGGGAAATAAACAGAGAGGAAATAGACAGAGAGGAAATAGACAGAGAGGAAATAGACAGAGAGAGGAAATAGACAGAGAGGGGAATATATACAGAGAAGAAATATACAGAGAGGGAAATATACAGAGAGGAAATAGACAGAGAGGGGAAATAGACAGAGAGGGAAATAGACAGAGAGGGGAAATAGACAGAGAGAGGAAATAGACAGAGAGGGGAAATAGACGAGAGGGGGAAATAGACAGAGAGGAAATAGACAGAGAGGGGAAATATACAGAGAGGGGAAATAGACAGAGAGGGGAAATAGACAGAGAGGAAATAGACAGAGAGAGGAAATATACAGAGAGGAAATAGACAGAGAGAGGAAATAGACAGAGAGGATAATAGACAGAGAGGGAAATAGACAGAGAGGAGGAAATAGACAGCGAGGGGAAATAGACAGAGAGGGGAAATATACAGAGGAGGGGAAATATACAGAGAGGGGAAATAGACAGAGGAGAGGAAATAGACAGAGAGAGGAAATAGACAGAGAGAGGAAATAGACAGAGAGAGGGAAATAGACAGAGAGAGGAAATAGACAGAGAGAGGAAATAGACAGAGAAAAAGGATTAGCATCAGCATCTGGTCTGGGCAAACGTCTTGTGATGCTTGTGACTGCTATTTCCTTCCCCCTGGTTAGTGGAATCGATTGGCTAGGAACTATTCTGCTAATAAATTGAAAACACAAAAAGGGGGAGACTAGGAGGAAGATGGTGAAAACCAAGTAGATGTGAAAGTAGCGTTAATGGATTTTTCAAGGAGAGAAAGAGAGAGAGAGAAAGAGAGAGGGGAGAAAGCGGGGGGGGGAGAGAGAGAGGGAGAGAGAAAGAGGGGGGGAGAGAGAGAGAGAGAGAGAGAGAGAGAGAGAGAGAGAGAGAGAAAGAGAGAGAGAGAGAAAGAGGGGGGAGAGAGAAAGAGAGAGAGAGAAAGAGGGGGGAGAGAGAAAGAGGAGAGGGAGAAAGAGGGGGGGGAGAAAGATAGACAGATAGAGAGACAGAGAGAGAGAGAAAGAGTGGTGGGGAGAGAGATAAAGAGGGGGGGGGAGAGAAAGAGAGAGGAAGGACGAGAGAGACCAGATGAGATAATATGCTATATTTGGAGCAGGATGGTTGACAAGAGGGAGTGAGAGAGATCACACACAACTTTGCTGTTCTGTGACCTTTGTGTGAGTGTGTGTGTGTGTGAATTTGTGTGGTTTTGAAGTATACTCTTAAGCAGAACAGCGCCCCCACTTGCTCAGATAGAACAGGACAGGAGAGGAGAGAGAGAGAGAGAGGAAGAGAGAGAGAGAGGAGACAGACAGACAAACAGGTAGACAGACAGGTAGACAGAGAGAGATAGGGAGAGAGAGAGGGAGAGAGAGAGGGAGAGAGATAGCGATATACAGATAGATAGAGAGGCAGATAGAGATAAAGAGAGAGATAGAGAGAGAATAGACAGATAGAGAGAGACAGATAGACAGAGAGAAAGAGAGAGATAGACAAAAAGAGAGATAGACAGATAGAGAGACAGAGAGAGAGATAGAGAGAGAGATAGAGAGAGAGATAGAGAGAGAGATAGACATATAAACATGGAGAGAGAGATAAACAGATAGACAGCTAGATAGAGAGATAGACAGAGAGACAGGGAGAGAGAGATAGACAGATAGACAGCTAGATAGACAGAGAAACAGGGAGAGAGAGATAGACAGATAGACAGCTAGATAGAGAGATAGACAGAGAGACAGGGAGAGAGAGATAGACAGATAGACAGCTAGATAGAGAGATAGACAGAGAAACAGGGAGAGAGATAAACAGATAGACAGCTAGATAGAGAGATAGACAGAGAGACAGGGAGAGAGAGATAGACAGATAGACAGCTAGATAGAGAGATAGACAGAGAAACAGGGAGAGAGATAAACAGATAGACAGCTAGATAGAGGGATAGACAGAGAGAGAGATAGATAGAGAGAGAGAGAGAGAGAGAGAGAGAGAGAGAGAGAGAGAGAGAGAGAGAGAGAGAGAGAGAGAGAGAGAGAGAGAGAGAGATAGACAGCTAGATAGAGAGATAGACAGAGAAACAGGGAGAGAGCTAAACAGATAGACAGCTAGATTGAGAGATAGACAGAGAGAGAGAGAGATAGAGAGAGATAGACAGAGAGAGAGATAGATAGAGAGAGAGAGAGATAGACAGAGAAACAGGGAGAGAGAGCTAAACAGATAGACAGCTAGATAGAGAGATAGACAGAGAGAGAGATAGACAGAGAGAGAGAGAGATAGAGAGAGATAGACAGAGAGAGAGATAGATAGAGAGAGAGAGAGATAGACAGATAGAGAGATAGATAGAGAGAGAGAGATAGACAGAGAAACAGTGAGAGAGAGCTAAACAGATAGACAGCTAGATAGAGAGATAGACAGAGAGAGAGATAGACAGAGAGAGAGATAGACAGAGAGAGAGAGAGATAGAGAGAGATAGACAGAGAGAGAGATAGATAGAGAGAGAGAGAGATAGACAGATAGAGAGATAGACAGATAGAGAGAGAGATAGACAGAGAGAGAGATAGACAGGGAGAGAGAGAGATAGATAGACAGATAGAGAGAGAGAGCGTCCGGATCAGGGGAGGGTTTGGCCGTCAAGTATGTCCTTGTCACATCGCTCACTAGCGACTCCTGGGGCGGGCCGGGCGCTGTGCTCGCTGACACGGTCGCCAGGTGTACGGTGTTTCCACCGACACATTGGTGTGGCTGGCTTCCGAGTTAAGTGGGCATTGTGTCAAGAATCAGTGCGGTTTGGTTAGGTTGTGTATCGGAGGATGAACGGGCCTCACCCGAGTCCGTACGGGAGTTGCAGCGACGAGACAAGACTGTAACTACCAATTGGATACCACGAAATTGGGGAGAAAAGGGAAGAAAGAAATTGGGGGGAGAGATAGACAGAGAGAGAGAAAGAGAGAGAGGTTGTATGTGAAGAGACATTCATGAGAGAGAACATCACAAAACAAGAGGAATTACAGAGATAAACACAACCCTATGTATTTACTGGAGGTGAATCTTTGTATTCCACCAACCTACTTCTATAGATCTGTAGAGTATAGAACTGCCCTGCGTAACTGGGTCTAAACACCACCATAGAAGAAGATAAAAAGACAGCAAAGACAAACAACGTCAGAACGATTGTCACGATCGTTTCCCCGCTCTAAAGAGGGACGGCGACCATGAAAAAAACCGGCACAAAATCATTTGAAGTCTTTAAGCGGCTTACGGCACCCCGTGACAATGCAACGCAAATGTTGCGCTTTCTTCGGAATGCGTAATTTAGCCACTTCACGGTTTGTTAGTCACCACTGTCTTGGTGTTTCAAGATGAGGAGGGTGTGTGTGTGTGTGTGTGTTGGGGACAAAGGCGGACGCCAACGTCGGATTCACTAATCCAGTAAGGCCTTCGCGGCCTGGCCGACAACAGGCTTAGTTAGCACGGCCGCTCCCTCAATGAGCCACGATGAGCCCTGGAATGGACCTTCTATGGAGCACAAATCCCACGGACAATCACTCAGGTTTTTATGTTGCCGCCTTTGTCAGAACCGAGAGGGCCGAGGACCCCAACCGGTCTCGGGGAGAGAAGGGAGAATGATTATGACTGGACTATAAACTAAGAGGGTTTTACGAGGCGGACGGAGAAGAAACAAGGGGTTGTCCAGTGTAATCTCACTAGTATGTTAATGTAGAAATCCTCTATAGGCTTAGAGTCAAGACAATAGGGGAGTGTGTTGGCGTAAGCCCCCCCATTCAGAATTAACAGCCTCTTCGATGGCTTCGACGGCTGTTGCCGGGGTCAACGATGGGTTGTTGAAGAGTTAACAGTGACCTGGGGTTTATAGGGTTAAAACGACTCTATTTTGACTTGGGGCGCTTTGGGGTGGTTGTTTAGTGTGATGGATCTGTGCGTCTCTCACAGGATCCATTAGGGCTCTGAAGTCCCCGCGCGGTTTCCACATTTCAGCAGCTAATTCCATCGACCGGGGCTACGGAAGGCATTTCAGCACCACAGGAGCCCAAAGGTGAAAAATGGTTTGAGTCGAATGGGTACTCAAAGGTTAGGCCTGACATACACAAACCAGGAAACCCCCTAACACACACACACACTCAAAATATCATACACACACATCCCTCCAGGACAAGACCATATTAATGGCTGTAAAGTCTGGTTTCACTCACATCTCTCTCCCCTGTCAAAAATCCAAGGCATTATCCATTCAGCTGTCACAAGCACACACACACACACACACACACACACACACACTGCAATTACCAGTACCATACGATTTCTCTCCCTCAAAATGGAGGCTTGCTATCCCTCTCTCTTCATCTCTGGCGCTGACTCTCTCTTCCACTAAGTGAGGTGTTGTAGACTGATGTTGTCTGATCCATTCTAGAGATGTTATATTCTCTGTTCCTCCGACTGTGTCCTCTTGTTTAAAATGAACTCCTTTTAATTAAAACTCCCTTTTGTCTCAGTGAGCGCAAGCGCACGTGCACACACACGCGCGTATATACACACACACACACACACACACACACACACACACACACACACTGACGCTATGTATTGGCCAGTGAGAGGCTTCCAAAGCGACCGGTCGGCCTTGTTGGCACTCCCCAGAAGGAGCAGTCCTCCGTAGGAAGGAATGGAATTCTTTAGTATTTCAATAGAATGTTTAAATAAAAAAATGTCATGTATTTTGTTGTTGTAGTAGGGACAACGTCACGATCGTTGGAAAGCGCAGCGTGAGTAGAGTTTCACATGTTTAATTATGAAACTCACCAAAACAATACAGAAGAAAGAAACGTGAAGCTATGTGGTGCTAACCAGCAACTACACACAAAACAAGATCCCACAAAAACACAGTGGGAAAAGGTTGCCTAAATATGATCCCAATCAGATATGACCCCAATCAGATACACTGATAGACAGCTGCCTCTGATTTTATTTTATTTTAATTTGACCTTTATTTAACTAGGCAAGTCAGTTAAGAACAAATTCTTATTTTCAATGACAGCCTAGGAACAGTGGGTTAACTGCCTGTTCAGGGGCAGAATGACAGATTTGTACCTTGTCAGCTCGGGGGTTTGAAATCACAAACTTCCGGTTACTAGTCCAACTCTCTAACCACTAGGCTACCCTGCCACCCCTACCAGGCCAACATAGACATACAAAAACTAGGGTACCCACCCTAGTCACACCCCGACCTAACCAAATTAGAGAATAAAAGGCTCTCTAAGGTCAGGGCGTGACAGACAATAACATTAGTAAAAAAATATATATATATATATATATACTTAAAGGAAAATGTTGTCATATTTTTTCATTTGTATGTTTACATCACATAATTTAATTTAAATGTATGTATTAAGGTGTCTGTTATAGAATAAATGTGTCAAAAACGAAAGTATAAATGCATTTATAGCTTCCAAAATATTTTTTACACTGGTGGGGGAGTTCCAAGACGGAGGCATGGTGTCTTCAACACAGTGCCCCCTATTGGTCATCTAGTGTATATATACATTGACAGAGACACACACACACACACACACTGACGCTCTCTCTCTCTCTCTTACTCGTTAAAATACACACATAAAGACGTAGGGCCTCTCTGCAAATTATAAAATTGTTTAGTAGAAATGGTGGGAGGATCCCTCTAACTGTAAATGAATGGTTACCCCAGCTGAATAATGGAGACCCGTCAGATGTAATTCAGGCTGTGCAGGCTGGGGAGTGGGAGGAGTGTGTGTGGGTGTGTGTGTGTGTGTGTTTGTGTGAGCCTGTTTAAGCACAGTTCCCTCGCCACCGTGCCGATTAAGATAAATAAATGTGTTTCTGCTCCCACGGCCATCGAGGATAATTCAAAAAATACCGGCGCTGGAGACTCAAAGCGGCCATGCATAATGAAAATGAAAGAGGCTGGGCGCAGATACACACAGACGCACATCCAAAAGTGTGCTTTATTTCCTCCTATAATGTGCACGGATCAATGGGAGCATCTGGAGTGAATTGAGGAGGCAGGCTGAACAGAAATATATGATGTTCCTAACACGTTGCCAGTCTATACTGAAACAACTCAAGACCGCATTAATACTATAAATGATATAACACATACATGTTCCCTACACGCAGAAACATGAAAACATTATTTACACTAACACTGGAAGCCCTGACTGTAAAACAAGACTTACTGTACATACATGTGTCAAACCAGGGTGAGCTGTAAGCCCTTACTGTAAAACAATACTTACTGTACATACATGTGACAAACCAGGGTGAGCTGTAAGCCCTTACTGTAAAACAATACTTACTGTACATACATGTGCCAAACCAGGGTGAGCTGTAAGCCCTTACTGTAAAACAATACTTACTGTACATACATTTGACAAACCAGGGTGAGCTGTAAGCCCTTACTGTAAAACAATACTTACTGTACATACATGTGACAAAGCAGGGTGAGCTGTAAGCCCTTACTGTAAAACAATACTTACTGTACATACATGTGACAAAGCAGGGTGAGCTGTAATCCCTTACTGTAAAGCAATACTTACTGTACATACATGTGACAAAGCAGGGTGAGCTGTAATCCCTTACTGTAAAGCAATACTTACTGTACATACATGTGACAAAGCAGGGTGAGCTGTAAGCCCTTACTGTAAAACAATACTTACTGTACATACATGTGACAAAGCAGGGTGAGGCCTCCTTTTTCAGTTCTGCCCACAAATTTTCCATAGGATTGAGGTCAGGGCTTGTGATGGCCACTCCAATACCTTAACTTTGTTGTCCTTAAGCCATTTTGCCACAACTTTGGAAGTATGCTTGGGGTAATTGTCCATTTGGAAGACCTATTTGCGACCAAGCTTTACCTTCCTGACTGTCTTGAGATGTTGCTTCAATATATCCACACAATTTTTCCCACCCATGATGCCATCTATTTTGGGAAGTGCATCAGTCCCTCCTGCAGCAAAGCACCCCCACAACATGATGCTGCCACCCCCGTGCTTCACGGTTGGAATGGTGTTCTTCGGCTTGCAAGCCTCCCCCTTTTTCCTCCGAACATAACGATGGTCATTATGGCCATACAGTTCTATTTTTGTTTCATCAGACCAGAGGACATTTTTTCCAAAAAGTACGATCTTTGTCCCCATGTGCAGTTGCAAACCACAGTCTGGCTTTTTTATGGCGGTTTTTGGAGCAGTGGCTTCTTCAGGTCTGAGCGGCCTTTCAGGTTATGTTGATATAGGACTGGTTTTACTGTGGATACAGATACTTTTGTACCTGTTTCCTCCAGCATCTTCACAAGGTCCTTTGCTGTTGCTCTGGGATTGATTTGCACTTTTCGCACCAAAGTACGTTCATCTCTAGAAGACAGAACGCGTCTCCTTCCTGAGTGGTATGACATCTGCGTGGTCCCATGGTGTTTATACTTGCGTACTATTGTTTGTACAGATGAACGTGGTACCTTCAGGCGTTTGGGAATTGCTCCCAAAGATGAACCAGACTTGTCTACAATTTTTTTTTCTGAGATCTTGGCTGATTTCTTTTGATTTTCCAATGATGTCAAGCAAAGAGGCACAAAGTTTGAAGGTACGTCTTGAAATACATCCACAGGTACACCTCCAATTGACTCAAATGATGCCAATTAGCCTATCAGAAGCTTCTAAAGCCATGACATCATTTTCTGGAATTTTCCAAGCTGTTTAGAGGCACACTCAACTTAGTGTATGTAAACCTCTGACCCACTGGAATTGTGATACAGTGAATTAAGTGAAATAATCTGTCTGTCAACAATTGTTGGAAAAATTACTTGTGTCATGCACAAAGTAGATGTCCTAACTGACTTGCCAAAACTATAGTTTGTGAACAAGAAATTTGTGGAATGGTCGAAAAATTAGTTTTAATGACTTCAACCTAGGTGTATGTAAACTTCCAACTTCAACTGTATATCTTAAAATGTCCATAGAGGGTCTTTGCCCCAGTATCCAGCTAGTGCAGCTCTTCATTGAAGCCTCTCTCTGAGAGCGTCTCCACTGTGTACCGGGACTGGATCAGGCTTAGCATGACCTTCACATTTTCACAGGAGGACATTTTTGAGTATCCAGACGAACCACTGAATGTACCACTGGAGTTTAGAGAGTCTAATCATTCTATGATCCAAACTACTGAAAGGGGTGCATCGGAGAGCACTTCATCTGTAGCTGGCTGTGTGTAAATCCTCTTGTATGTATGCCTACAGTCGATGTGTGTAAGCTGTACAGGTCAAATACTCCGAAGATCCATTAGTTTTCTAACGAAAAACTGAAACTTGTTATAACAACTGAAGCCCACGTCTTTGAGGGATTCCGCTTTCCCTCAACTCGGTTTCCCTTTCCCCCTCGATTTACCCACAAAAGCAATTTGTTGTATCACTCAATGGTGCCATCTGAATTTCACTGGAAAATATCAAATGATTTCATGAGTGAGAAAGCAGGCTCTTTGATTCTCTCTGACAGCGAAAGGAAACTTCTCATTGTGAATTACCAGATAGGAACCATCGTCATCTCAGGAGATTTGATGGGCACGCTTCCTTTCTTTATTTCGTTCTCTCTCTCACCATCTTTCGTTCCCTCTCTCTCCTCCTCGGTCCCTCCATCCCCCCCTCCCTCCCTCCCTTCACCAGAGGAATTTGATTATGAAATGAGGAAGAGAGTGGATTGTCAGAGTGCCACAAAAAGGCCTGTGTACACCACTGGCGTTCACAAATGTCATATCCCCGTTCTCTCCATCTCTAAGAGTATCAGCTTTGATACTCTTATAAACAGACTTCATTGTGGCGCTTCTGACGACATCACTCTTTCAGGCTGGGTAATGAAAAGAGGGAGAGAAAGAGAGAGGGATGAAAACAGAGAGAGAGAGAGAGATAGGTGTCCTTAAGGAAACTCATTAGGACTTCTAATACAGCCCGTAAAGAGTGTGTGTATCTGTGTGTGTGTGTGTGTGTGTCTGTGTGTGTCACACACGCACACACACACACACACACACACAATCTCATGTGCACAGCTTAATGTCTATTGTGTGCCAAAATACTACTACAAAGTGCACACACACACTTAAAATGTAATGTTAATCAACTATATTGGCATAAAAGGACCCAATGTTGCCAAAGCAATTGAAAACTTCCTCACACAGACCCAAACATTATCACTCCCGAGGAGTACATAGACAGACATTGACTGACATACAGGCTCTGTAGCCAAGACAACCATAACGGCTGTTTATTACTTCACCATACGTACAGAAGGGAACATTAATGTGCTTACTGTGGATGAATCATGTCTGAGGGGCTCTGTGTGTGTGTGTGTGTGTGTGTGTGTGTGTGTGTGTGTGTGTGTGTGTGTGTGTGTGTGTGTGTGTGTGTGTGTGTGTCTGCATGCTCTATTATGTAGCCTAATTGGCTGGCTATAGGCTTTGAACATCACATAGCTAAAAAAATAAAGCTATTCATAGTTAACACAGGTACACCCAAACACACACACTGACGCATACACACACACACACACACACAGAGAAAACATTGTGTTTCTGGTCCTCAGATGTGTCGGGAGGCTGAGTGATGTTCCATGCTTCACAGTGCATAGGCTACACACACCCTCTTTCGCTCTCTCACATGCACGCACACACACACTCGCACACACTGTCCAATGGATTCCATTGTGGAGTGGAAATGATGTCTGGGGTCAAGCCATGTCTCTCACAGTGATGGCTACATGACTATACACACACACACTAAATGTAAACTTAGACATATAAACACACACACTGACAAAACACACAGAGAAAGGAACAAATGGAATATATGGATATATATATATATAAATATATATATATATACAGTTGAAGTCAGAAGTTTACATACACCTTAGCCAAATACATTTAAACTCAGTTTTTCACAGTTTCCTGAAATTTAATGCTAGTAAAAATCCCTGTCTTAGGTCAGTTAGGATCGCCACTTTATTTTAAGAATGTGAAATGTCAGAATAATAGTAGAGAGAATGATTTATTTCAGCTTTTGGTTCTTTCATCAATAAATAAATGAATTAAAAATCCTACAATGTGATTTTCTGGATTTTTTCCCCTCAAAATTGTCTGTCATAGTTGAAGTGTACCTATGATGAAAATTACAGGCCTCTCTCATTTTTTTAAAGGGAGAACTTGCACAATTGGTGGCTGACTAAATACTTTTTTGCCCCACTGTATATTGTGACGTGCACCAGTCCCTCCTGCAGCAAAGCACCCCCACTAAATGATGCTGCCACCCCTGTGCTTCACGGTTGGGATGGTGTTCTTTGGCTTGCAAGCCTCCCTTTTTTCCTCCAAACAGTTCTATTTTCGTTTCATCAGACCAGAGGACATTTCTCCAAAAAGTACGATCGTTGTCCCCATGTGCAGTTTCAAACCGTAGTCTGGCTTTTTATGGCGCTTTTGGAGCAGTGGCTTCTTCCTTACTGAGCGGCCTTTCAGGTTATGTCGATATAGGATTCGTTTTACTGTGGATATAGATACTTTTGTACCTGTTTCCTCCAGCATCTTCACAAGGTCCTTTGCTGTTGTCCTGGGTTTGATTAGCACTTTTCGCACCAAAGTACGTTCATCTTTAGGAGACAGAATACGTCTCCTGCCTGAGCAGTATGACGGCTGCGTGGTCCATGGTGTTTATAGTTGCATACTATTGTTTGTACAGATGGACTTTGTACCTTCAGGCGTTTGGAAATTGCTCCCAAGGATGAACCAGACTTGGGAGCAAGTCTGAATGATTTATTTTGATTTTCCCATGATGTCAAGCAAAGAGGCACTGAGTTTGAAGGTAGGCCTTGAAATACATCCGCAGGTACACCTCCAATTGACTCAGAAAATCTGAAGCTTTTAAAGCAATGACATCATTTTCTGGAATTTTCCAAGCTGTTTAGAGGCACAGTCAACTTAGTTTATGTAAACTTCTGACCCACTGGAATTGTGATACAGAATTATAAATGAAATAATACGTCTGTAAACAATTGTTGGAAAATTGACTTGTGTCATGCATAAAGTAGATGTCCTAACCGACTTGCCAAACCTATAGTTTGTTAACAAGAAATGTATAGTGTGGTTGAAAAAAGAGTTTTAATGACTCCAACCTAAGTGTATGTAAACTTCCGACTTCAACTGCATATATCCATATATTCCCATTAGTTCCTTTCTCTGTGTGCTTTGTCAGTGTGTGTGTGTGTGTGTGTGTATATATATATATATTCAGCATATGGGCAACCAGACAACCTGAAATACATTCTCACACCCACACAACTGTCAAGTCCAATACTGTAGAAACCTAATCACACACTCGCACACATGCATGCGCGTGCACACACACACACACACACACACACACACACACACACACACACACACACACACACACACACACACACACACACACACACACACACACACACACACACACACACACACCGACACAGACATGCTGGAAAGACATTACCGGGAGCCTGCGGGGACAGGGGAGGGGACGGGGGTTATAAACACATATAGTGTTTCAATTAGGGTCCTGGTTGCTTTAAGCCAGGCTGTGCCAGCTGTGTGTGTACATTTACAAAAGTCGAAAGTCGAAAGCCCTTCAAATGCTAACCACTAACGGTCCCATGTCTCTCCACACACCATGGTAACCACTAACAGTCCCATGTCTCTCCACACACCGTGGTAACCACTAACGGTCCCATGTCTCTCCACACACCATGGTAACCACTAACAGTCCCATGTCTCTCCACACACCGTGGTAACCACTAACGGTCCCATGTCTCTCCACACACCGTGGTAACCACTAACGGTCCCATGTCTCTCCACACACCGTGGTAACCACTAACGGTCCCATGTCTCCCAGAGAACACTAGAAGATAAAGAAGGACAAATACATCACACTGCAGCACCTTTCACAAGAAAGGAAATAATATAAAGAAGAAAAAAAGATAGAGCAAGAGAGAAGGAAAGAAAGAGAGAGAGAGTGAGAAAGAAAGAGAAAAAGAGAAAAGAGAGAAAGAAATAGAAAGAGAAAGAAAGAAAGAAAGAAAGAAAGAGAAAGAAAGAAAGAAAGAGAGAGAGAGAGAGAGAAAGAAAGAAAGAAAGAAAGAAAGAAAGAAAGAGAGAGAGAGAGAGAGAAAGAAAGAGAGAAAGAAAGAGAGAAAGAAAGAGAGAGAAAGAAAGAGAGAAAGAGAAAAAGAGAGAAATAAATAGAAAGAGAAAGAAAGAAAGAAAGAAAGAGAAAGAAAGAAAGAAAGAAAGAAAGAAAGAGAGAGAAAGAGAGAAAGAAATGTAGAAATAAAGAAAGAAGGAAAGAAAGAAAGAAAGAAAGAAAGAAAGAAAGAAAGAAAGAAAGAAAGAGAGAGAGAAAGAAAGAAAGAAAGAAAGAGAGAAAGAAAGAAATGGAAAAGAAAGAAAGAAAGAAAGAAAGAGAGAAAGAAAGAAAGAGAGAAAGAGAGAAAAAAGAAAGAGAGAGAGAGAAAGAAAGAGAGAGAGAGAGAAAGATAGAAAGAAAGAAAGAAGGAAAGAGAGAGAAAGAAAGAGAGAAAGAAAGATAGAAAGAAAGAAAGAGAGAGAAAGAAAGAGAGAAAGAAAGATAGAAAGAAAGAAAGAAAGAAAGAGGGGGGAGAGAGAAAGGGAAAGAAAGAAAGAAAGAAAGAAAGAAAGAAAGAAAGAAAGAAAGAAAGAAAGAAAGAAAGAAAGAAGAAAGAAAGAAAGAAAGAAAGGGAAAGAAAGAAAGAAAGAAAGGGAAAGAAAGAAAGAAAGAAAGAAAGAAAGGGAAAGAAAGAAAGAAAGAAAGGGAAAGAAAGAAAGAAAGAAAGAAAGAGGGGGGAGAGAGAAAGGGAAAGAAAGAAGAAAGGTAAAGAAAGAAAGAAAGAAAGAAAGAAAGAAAGAGGGGGGAGAGAGAAAGGGAAAGAAAGAAAGAAAGAAAGGTAAAGAAAGAAAGAAAGAAAGAAAGAAAGAAAGAAAGAAAGAAAGAAAGAAAGAGGGGGGAGAGAGAAAGGGAAAACAGGTTGTGTAATGAGGTACAGTGAACCATGTCAAAAAGCAAAAAAATAAAATAAGAAAGAGAAAGAAAGCAGTGTACTTGAGTGGCAGTAACTTTACAGGATATTAAACCAAGATGAATGGCAGGCAGCTGCTAATGCGGTTTGGTGTTGCCAAGTCCCCTGGTTCATATGGTTCCTTACATTAGGGCAATTCCACGGCAACATAATTAAGCCGGGACTCAATTTCTTCACTTTATAATGTTTGTCAAACTAAAATCAATCACTGCAAAGTGAAACAAACCATACAACAACTCTTTGCACGAGGACCACTTTTAAACATGTTCACAGAAAGTGTGACAAAAACACATTTACTTGAAGAACAGTGCGATGCAAAGTTTGGTAACAGAATAACGTTCTGTGCTGTTTGGGGCATCATTCTGTTACTTTGCATCACACTGTTCTTCAAGTAAATGTGCTTCTGTTAGATTTATTTTTTAAGTCGTCCTTGTGCATGGAGTTCTATGCTTTGTTTAACTTTGCAATGTTCGTGTTTGTTTGGGGCATATATTTTAAAGTGAAAAATCTGAGACTCAGCACCATTCTGTTACTGTAGAATTGTCCATTACCAGGCAATGGAATCTCTCCATTAAGACACAGAGGCAGACCCTTGTAATGTTCCCTAGACTGTAAACCATTAGGAGACTGACATTAAGAGAACACTGACAACCCCACAAAAACAATCAGAGGGACTCTTTTTTTGGCGTCCTCCGTCTCTGCTGTTAGCCCCTGGGCATTCCCTCTCTCCATCTCTCTCTCGTTCCAAAATCCAACTGGCACTCCGCTCTAGTCCCATCAAAGATATTGTGTAAAAATGTCTGACAGGGTGGAGAGAGAGAAAGGGAAGGAGAGGGCGAGAAGGGATAAGAAAAAAAGAAAATAAAAGGAATGGATTTTTGGGGTTCGTTTACACTGTAAGGTTAAATGTGTGTTAAGTTGCCCCCTCTGTCTCTCTCTAAGTGCAGTGTTGCTCAAGCGCTAAGTAGAAGTGTGCTTTAGTGCTTGCTCTCTATCCAAAGGCCATCCCCCCTTGGATCACGCTGACACAGATGTGTGTGTGTGTGTCATCCTACCCTCTCTCATGCCACTTTAATGGAGAGAAATCCATCTAGGGAGAGTGACATAGACAGATAGTGAGAGAGAGAGAATTAACAGGAGAACGACGACTCCACAGAGCCCTCCTCGCTCCTCAGCCTCATCGCCCAAACACATTCCGCTTGATTGATCCAGTAAGTGGACAGAGGGTGAACGGAACAACCCCAAATAAAACCTTCCAATGGGGCTAGATCTCTGTGCTTTTCAGGGCGACTACATTTCACTGGAGTTAACTGGGTAAAATTAACTTTCCTTGCACCCTGTGGTTCCACCGAGGGAGATGGAGTGTTCTACCCACATACACTACCACCCTGGAGAGAGATGGAGTGTTCTACCCACATACACTACCACCCTGGAGAGAGATGGAGTGTTCTACCCACACACACTACCACCCTGGAGAGAGATGGAGTGTTCTACCCACACACACTACCACCCTGGAGAGAGATGGAGTGTTCTACCCACACACACTACCACCCTGGAGAGAGATGGAGTGTTCTACCCACACACACCACCACCCTGGAGAGAGATGGAGTGTTCTACCCACACACACCACCACTGCCACGATGGATATACGCACACAGGCACGCACGCACGCACACACACACACACCCTGACTTACACACCCGTCCCCACACACGCTGTTCAGCTGCCAAATGGTCTTCCAGATGAAAGGTGCGCGATACAGGGCCTCAGCTCTCCTTCCCACTATACTCACTATATGGTATTGCCCTGCCCCAGGGGCAGTCTCCTTTAAAACGTACAGCCTTCTCCATCAAACATCCCCAGATTGTATGGGAACTGTTAACATAACAAGCTGAGAAGGGACTCGGTTAGGACTACAGCTATACATGTGTGCTCCTCTGTAGGAGTCTCCCCCTCTTTCATTCTTTCTTTCTCCATCTCTCTCTCCCCCTCTTTTGATCTTTCTCCATCTCTCTCTCCCCTTCTCTCCCCCTTTCATCCTCTCTCTCTCTCCCATTCTTTCATTCTTTCTCCCTCTCCCATCTTTTTCTCCTCCCTGTCTACCAATTTTCCCTTCATTCCCACTTTCTTTTCCTCTCCCCCCTATATCTCTCTCTCTCTCTTTCTCATTCTCCATCCCCTGGTCTCTCTCACTCTTCTCCATGTGTTTGTGTTCTACTAAGTTATTGTAGGACTAGGGAGGTATAGCATGACAAACAGAGATGGAGCGGTGAACTTTCACCTGTGAGTCACAGCAACAGATGCTGACTCCCACTGTCACTGTGACAATAGCTGTCGTAAAAGACAACATCTACAGTTACCTTATAGTTAAACAGAAAGGGCTGTGGGGCCGGGAGAGGCTGAGTGAAACCCTGGCTACGTGTTGGGACAGGGTGTAGTGTGTGTTTGAGGCGGGTTTTGGGAAGTTGTATATGGATTGGAGTATGTGTCTACAGACTAGGCAGGAGGAACAACTCCTAGGGGCCATAAATGCCTTAAAGGCATGTTACACTGCCAGTGATCACTCTCTTTCTCTCTCTCTCTCTCTCTCTCTCTCTCTCTCTCTCTCTCTCTCTCTACCTGTCTCGCTTTCTCAATCTCTCCCTCTCTTTCTCTCTCTCCATGTTCTCTCTCTTCTCTCCCTCCATCTTCTCTCTCTCTTATCTCTCTCTCAGCTGACAGGGGCGAGAAGGGAAGTGGATTCAGTTCTTCCATAATAGCAGAGTGGTTCAGCGAGTGACTGAGGCTTTTAACTAATCACATAATGATAAAAGAGAAGTGGACTGCCGTGCCAGAGTCAATGGGTGCTAGGAGCTTGGTGGTGCTGGTGGTGTGTGTGTGTGTGTGTGTGTGTGTGTGTGTGTGTGTGTGTGTGTGTGTGTGTGTGTGTGTGTGTGAGTGTGTTCTGTAGCAGCTTGAGGATATGACACAGTCAGTGTGGAACCACCTCTGCACCTTCTGTACAGAATCAGACCTCCATCAACCTGCTCTACCCACACACACACCACCACCCTGGAGAGAGATGGAGTGTTCTACCCACACACCACCACCCTGGAGAGAGATGGAGTGTTCTACCCACACACCACCACCCTGGAGAGAGATGGAGTGTTCTACTCACACACCACCACCACCCTGGAGAGAGATGGAGTGTTCTACCCACACACATCACCACCCTGGAGAGAGATGGAGTGTTCTACCCACACACCACCACCACCCTGGAGAGAGATGGAGTGTTCTACCCACACACACATCACCACCCTGGAGAGAGATGGAGTGTTCTACCCACACACCACCACCACCCTGGAGAGAGATGGAGTGTTCTACCCACACACCACCACCACCCTGGAGAGAGATGGAGTGTTCTACCCACACACATCACCACCCTGGAGAGAGATGGAGTGTTCTACCCACACACCACCACCACCCTGGAGAGAGATGGAGTGTTCTACCCACACACCACCACCACCCTGGAGAGAGATGGAGTGTTCTACCCACACACATCACCACCCTGGAGAGAGATGGAGTGTTCTACCCACACACACCACCACCCTGGAGAGAGATGGAGTGTTCTACCCACACACCACCACCACTCTGGTCCAGACCAGAGAATAGCAAAGCTGTCATCCAGCAGTAGGTCACTCTAGGCTGTAGTGTTGTATTGCTTTGGGCTTCTGGACTTCCGGACTGTTTCTCCTGGATCTTCTGATTCCCTCCGTTGACACTAATCCCCTGAGTCTGCAGTACTTTTCCTTCCCCTATTCCCCAGATCAAATATGAAGAAGCAAGAACGAGCCACTTAAGCTACCAACGCTAATAATCACCTCTTCATAAGGTCGTATTTCCGTCATCATGATGCCCTCAAAAACCTCAGCGGGTGATAATCCTGATAATTACAACAGGGTGGTTAACTTAACACCCCCTTAAAATTCCCCCATTCAAAACTTCATCGGAGTCTCTTCCTCCCTATAACATTCCCCATTTTCTTCAGCAAATTAACTAGCTCACTGGAAATATCAGCATTTGCATAATTCCACACTTTCATGTTGGGGATTGGTTGCCGTGGGCTATTATTGACATTTCTAATACATGTAAACACACTGATGCTCATCAATGAAAAATGAACTTATCCCCTCAAGTTGTCGTTTTGGTTCATGGATCCCCATTTTTTCTGTGGTAATATTTTTTAATTGATACCAATATAAAATATGACAATGACTGAACGGTACAAACTGCCAATGGTTGGAGGGGATATTTTAGATCCCTCCTTTTATTGACAGCGGAGATTAGAAATGTTCAATTCTGATTCGTGACCTGGCATCATGGCTTGCCAGAGCAGAGAGACACAGATTGCCGAATAGCTCGCCGACATGTTTTGCTGTTAGCACAGGCGCTTGGCCCAGGCCTCTTCCTCATAACCTATTAGCATCAGGCACTAAACAGTCCTTCGTTATCGAAGCCTGGAATAATCACACATTCAGATGGCGCCATATGACATTGGGCGTCGCTGCCAAGAATCCCAAGTGTTGCCGGGACAAGATCCTAGTGGGAAATATCAACGTCTGTTTGAGCCTCTTGACAAACTCACAGAGAGATAGAAGAAACCTGTTTTGTGTTACAGCAGCTTTCCCTCAACACGTCCAGCGACTGGACTGGTCCCTGGTGGTGTGGAGATTTCAGGGCCCATTAAAAAGTGCTTACTCAGGGTTGATGTGATGATGTCTCAGCCTGTTTAAAGAAGAGCATCTGTCAGTTTAGGCCCTTAAGAAAAGCTCCACTTCAACCCTCCCTGTGGTGTGTGTGTGTGTGTGTGTTTGTGCGTGTGCATGTGCATGCATCCGTGTGTGTGTGTGCGTGTGTGACTGCGTGCGTGTATATGTGTGTTGCCTTCAGAGTGACCCTGTGGCCATGCAGTAACTAATCCTCCAATGGACGCCCCTAACAGGTTCAGTAAAGTAATGGGATGAGTGGACCCCTGATCCCAGACCTGCTAAAAGCTACACCTAAACAGGTTATGGTGGTGACCACAGAACACACCAGCTGGGAATACTGTATACTGTATACTGAATACTGTATACTGTATTCTGTATACTGTATACTGTATAGTATGTCTACTGTGGTACAGCGTGTATACTGTATAGTATGTCTACTGTGGTACAGCTCTCTCTCCCACACACACACACACACACAAACACACACACACACACACACACACACACACACACACACACACACACACACACACACACACACACACACACACACACACACACACACACACACACACACACACACTACCAGTCAAACGTTTGGACACACCTCATTCCAGGGTTTTTGTAAATGTTTTACTATCTTCTACATTGTAGAATAATAGGGAAGACATCAACACTATGAAATAACACATGGAATCATGTAGTAACCACAGAAGTGTTAAACAAATCAAATATATTTTAGATTCTTCAAAGTAGCCACCCTTTGCCTTGATGACAGCTTTGCACACTCTTGGCATTCTCTCAACCAGCTTCACCTGGAATGCTTTTCTAACAGTCTTGAAGGAGTTCCCGCATATGCTGAGCACTTATTGTCTGCTCTTCCTTCACTCTACAGTCCAGCTCATCCCAAATCCTCTCAATTGGGTTAAGGTTGGGTGATTGTGGAGGCCAGGTCATCTGATGTGTCACTCCATCACTCTCTTTCTTGGTCAAATAGCCCTTACACAGCCTGGAGGTGTTTTTTGGGTCATTGTCCTGTAGAAAAACAAATGATAGTCCCACTAAGTGCAAACCAGATGGGATGGCGTATTGCTGCAGAATGCTGTGGTAGCCATGCTGGTTAAGTGTGCCTTGAATTCTAATAAATCACACACAGTGTCACCAGCAAAGCACCCCCACACCATCACACCTCCTCCTCCATGCTTCACGGTGGGAACCACACATGCGGAGATCATCTGTTCACCTACCCTGCGTCTCACAAACACAGCGGTTGGAAACAAAAATCGCAAATTTGGACTCATCATACCAAAGGACAGATTTCCACCAGTCTAATGTCCATTGTTCGTGTTTCTTAGCCCAAGCAAGTCTCTTCTTCTTATTGGTGTCCTTTTAGGAGTTGTTTTTTTGCAGCAATACTACCATGAAGGCCTGATTCACACAGTCTCCTCTGAACCGTTGTTGTTGAGATGTGTCTGTTTGTTGAACTCAGTGAAACATTTATTTAGGCTGCAATTTCTGAGGCTGGTAACTCTAATGAACTTATCCTCTGCAGCAGAGGTAACTCTGGGTCTTCCTTCCTGTGGTGGTTCTCATGAGAGCTAGTTTCATCATAGAGTTTTTGCGACTGCACTTGAAGAAACATTCAAAGTTCTTGACATTTTCCGAATTGACAAACATTCATGTCTTAACGTAATGATGGACTGTTGTTTCTCTTTGCTTATTTGAGCTGTTCTTGCCATATTATGGACTTGGTCTTTTACCAAATAGGGCTATCTTCTGTATACCACCCCTACCTTGTCACAACACAACTGATTGGCTCAAACGCATTAAGGAAAGAAATTCCACAAATTAACATTTAACAAGGCACACCTGTTAATTGAAATGCATTCCAGGTGACTACCTCATGTGCAAAACTGCCATCAAGGCAAAGGGTGTCTACTTTGAAGAATCTCAAATATAAAATATATTTTGATTTTTTAACACTTTTTGGGCTACTACATGAATCCATGTGTGTTATTTCATAGTTTTGATGTCTTCACTATTATTCTACAATGTAGAAAATAGTAAAAACAAAGAAAAATTCACACACCCACCTGGCCAGCGTCTAAGATCGTGACTCAACTCAACCTTATTCAGCGTTATTGAGTGCTATGAAAATAAGGTTGAATCCACTTTATATTCCTATTTAAGAACACTCTTATATACATACATACGATTCCAATGACCTCTACTTAAAGGGACAGTTCGCCCACATGACAAAATGGCACGTTGATTTCATTACATTCTATGGACGAGGCATGACAGCAATCGTTGCTTTGGTTTAGTTTGCCTGTCACTGTTTCCACATGCCATCCTTTTAGCATTTGTGGCACAAATTACATTCAACTTATGGGACAGATATTAGTAATGTTCACGCATCAGCTCAGATCATCTATTAGTGACTTTGTTACGCTTCACAATCAATATTAGATACTTTCGGATGATTTGGACATCATGCTCAAAAAATGCTAACATTGGTACCATGACTTGAAAGGGAGATTTGTACCATGAATACTAAATGTAAAGCATGCTGCTATACCTTGCCCGTAGAGTGCTTAGAGGGTAAGGAAACCAATATGTCATTTTGTAATGTGGGTGAACTATCCTTTTAATGTGATAGTGCTCTCCATAGGTTTATTAAAACTGAGTGTCAGGATTCCTTGAAATATTAAATCGAACTTAAGTGGTGATGTAAGCCCTCAAGGTGCAAGTGTGTGTCTGTGTGTGCGCGTGCATGTCTGCCTGCCTGTGTGCATGCCTATGCAACGTGTGTGTGTTTTAGAGTACATGTGTTGAATAGAGTGCTGCCTTCCTTCAACCTGGAGATCCTAGTTCTCCGCCTGTCGTGGGAGATTTCTCTCCACTTCTCAGAAACGGGTAGAAACCAAACTAACCAACTAGTCTCCTGGTCAGTGCCTTCAGAAAGTATTCATACCCCTAGACTTATTCCACATGTTGTTGTTACAGCCTGAATTAAACATGGATTAAAGATATGTTTTCCTCACCCATCTACACACAATAACCTGTAATGATGAAGTGAAAACATGTTTTTAGAATTGTTTTCAAATGTATTGAAAATTGAATTCACTTCTGCCGAAGTTGGTCCCTCTCCTTCGGGCGGCGTTCGGCGGTCGACGTCACCGGCTGTCTAGTCACCACCGATTCATGTTTCATTTTCGTTTCGTTTTGACTTTATCCTACAGACCAGGTTCCCAGAACGTTAAGGCAGATGCACTGTCCCGGATGGTCCACGGGTCCCACTCCCATTATTCCAGCTTCTTGCCTGGTGGCACCGGTGGTATGGGAGGTGGACGCGGACATCAAGCGGGCGTCACGTGCAGAGGCCACTCCCAACCAGTGTCCAGTTGGGCGTCTGTACGTTCCGTTTGATGTCCGCGATCGTTTGATCTGTTGGGCCCACACGTCACCCTCCTCTGGTCATCCTGGCATCGGGCGGACAGTGCGCTGTCTTGCTGGGAAGTACTGGTGGCCCACTTTAGCTAAGGACGTGAGGGCTTATGTTTCCTCCTGCTCGGTGTGCGCACAGTGCAAGGCACCTAGACACCTGCCCAGAGGGAAATTACAGCCCCTTCCCGTTCCACTACGACCGTGGTCACACCTATCGGTGGATTTCGTGACGGATCTTCCCCCGTCACGGGGTAATACCACGATCCTGGTCGTTGTGGATCGGTTTTCTAAATCTTGCCATCTCCTTCCTTTGCCCGGTCTCCCTACGGCTCTACAGACTGTGGAGGCCCTGTTCACCCACGTATTCCGGCACTACGGGGTGCCTGAGGACATAGTTTCTGATCGGGGTCTCCAATTCACGTCTAAAGTCTGGAGGGCGTTTATGGAATGCCTAGGGGTCTCGGTCAGCCTCACCTCAGGTTTTCACCCAGAGAGTAACGAGCAGGTGGAGAGAGTCAACCAGGATGTGGGTAGGTTTCTGCGGTCCTATTGCCAGGACCGGCCGGGGGAGTGGGCGGTTTTCATCCCCTGGGCGGAGATGGCCCAAAACTCCATCCGCCACTCTTCCACTAACCTATCCCCTTTCCAGTGTGTACTAGGTTATCAGCCGGTCCTGGCCCCGTGGCATCACAGCCAGATCGATGCTCCTGCGGTGGATGAATGGTTTCGGCACTCGGAGGCCATGCCGAGCGCCACCACAGTGAGGCCCCGGTGTATGCACCGGGTCTGCACCGGTTTCTCGACCCGAAACCTTCGCCTGCCGGAAGCTGGGTCTGCGGTTTGTGGGGCCATTTAAAGTACTGAGGAGATTGAATGAGGTTTGTTATAGGTTACAGCTTCCGCTGATTACCATATTAAGCCCTCGTTCCATGCGTCTCTCCTCAGGCCGGTGGTGGCTGGTCCGCTCCAGCAGTCTGAGGTGCGGGAGCTTCCTCCGCCCCCTCTGGACATTCGAGGGGGTCCCGGCGTATACTGTGCGAGCCATCATGGACTCAAGACGTCGGGCAAGAGGCCTTCAGCACCTCGTGGAGTGGGAGGGGTACGGTCCGAAGGAGAGATGCTGGGTGCCGGTGGAGGACATCCTGGATCCGTCCTTACTGTAGGAATTTCACAGCCACCATCCTGGTCGCCCTGCGTCCTCCGGGTCGTCCCCGAGGCCGGTGTCGGCATGCAGATGGAGCCGCGCATCGGGGGGGGGGGGGGGGGGGGGGGGGGGGGTACTGTCATGACTTCTGCCGAAGTTGGTCCCTCTCCTTGTTCGGGCGGCGTTCGGCGGTCGACGTCACCGGCTTTCTAGTCACAACCATGTTTCATTTTCGTTTTGTTTTGTCTTTATCATACTCACCTGGTTTCCATTCCATTAATTATGTTCCTTATTTAACCCTCTGGCTTACCTCTCTGTTTGGTGCGTTATTGTTTGTCATGTGGGTTCGTGTTTTTTGTGCTCTGGATTATTGTGTTTTTCCTTGTTTGGAACAGTACTTTTATTTTGAGTAAATTTCGGACTATTACTCATATCTGTGTCCTGCGCCTCACTGCACATTTTTCCATTCACCAACACCCACACAATATATATTCCATTTACATAAGTATTCACACCCCTGAGTTAATACTTTGTAAAATAACCTTTGGCGTAGATTACAGTTGTGAGTCTTTCTGGGTACGTCTCTAAGAGCTTTCCACACCTGGATTGTTCAACATGATTATTTTCAAAATTCTTCAAGCTCTGTCAAATTGGTTGTTGAACATTGCTAGACAACCATTTTCAGGTCTTGCCATAGATTTAAGCAGATTTAAGTCAAAACTGTAACTCGGCCACTCAGGAACATTCACATGCACATGCACAGTCTTCTTGGCTTGGGTTATTGTCCTGCTGACAGGTGAATTAATCTCCCAGTGTCTGGTGGAAAGCAGACAGAACCAGATTTTCCTCTAGGATTTGGCCTGTGCTTAGCTCTATTCCGTTTAATTTTTATCTTGAAAAACTCCCCAGTCCTTAACGATTACAAGTATACTCATAACATGATGTAACCACCACTATGCTTGAAAATATTGAGAGTGGCAGTCAGTAATGTGTTGTATTGGATTTGCCCCAAACATAACACTTTTTTGTCACGATCAAGGACAGAAAGTTAATTGCTTTGCCACATATTTTGCAGTATTACTTTAGTGCCTGGTTGCAAACAGAATGCATGTTTTAGAATATTTTAATTCTGTACAGGCTTCCTTCTTTCCCCTCTGTCAATTAGGTTAGTATTGTGGAGTAACTACGATGTTGTTGATCCATCCTCAGTCTTCTCCTATCACAGCCATTAAACTCTGCAACTGTTAAGAAGTCACCATTGGCATACCTGACTGATTTCCTTCCTCTCTGGCAACTGAGTTAGGTAGTACGCCTGTATCTTTGTAGTGACTGGGTGTATTGATACACAATTCAAAGTGTTATTAATAAGTTCACCATGCTCAAAGGGATATTCAATGTCTGCTTTTATATTTTACCAATAGGTCCCATTCTTTTCGAGGCATTTGAAAACCTCCCTGTCTTTGTGGTATAAAGCTCGCCACCATTGGACTCTGGAGCAGTGGAAACACGTTCTCTCGAGTAATGAATCACACTTCACCATCTGGCAGTCCGACGGACGAATCTGGGTTTGGCGGATGCCAGGAGAACGCTACCGGCCCAAATGTATAGTGCCAACTGTAAAGTTTGGCGGAGGAGGGGCTGTTTTTCAGGGTTCGGGCTAAGTCCCTTAGTTCCAGTGAAGGGAAATGTTAACGTTACAGCATACAATTACATTCTAGACCACTCTGTGCTTCCAAATTTGTGGCAAAAGTTTGGGGAAGGTCATTTCCTGTTACAGTATGACAATGCCCCCGTGCACCAAGCGAGGTCCATACAGAAATGGTTTGTCGAGATCGGTATGGAAGAACTTGACTAGCCTGCACAGAGCCCTGACCTCAACCCCATTGAACACATTTGGGGTGAATTGGAACCCCGACTGCAAGCCAGGCCTAATCGCCCAACATCAGTACCCGACCTTACTAATGCGCTTGTAGCTGAATGCAAGCAAGTCCCCGCAGCAATGTTCCAACATCTAGTGGAAAGCCTTCCCAGAAGAGTGGAGGCTGTTATAGCAGCAATGTTCCAACATCTAGTGGAAAGCCTTCCCAGAAGAGTGGAGGCTGTTATAGCAGCAATGTTCCAACATCTAGTGGAAAGCCTTCCCAGAAGAGTGGAGGCTGTTATAGCAGCAATGTTCCAACATCTAGTGGAAAGCCTTCCCAGAAGAGTGGAGGCTGTTATAGCAGCAATGTTCCAACATCTAGTGGAAAGCCTTCCCAGAAGAGTGGAGGCTGTTATAGCAGCAATGTTCCAACATCTAGTGGAAAGCCTTCCCAGAAGAGTGGAGGCTGTTATAGCAGCAATGTTCCAACATCTAGTGGAAAGCCTTCCCAGAAGAGTGGAGGCTGTTATAGCAGCAATGTTCCAACATCTAGTGGAAAGCCTTCCCAGAAGAGTGGAGGCTGTTATAGCAGCAATGTTCCAACATCTAGTGGAAAGCCTTCCCAGAAGAGTGGAGGCTGTTATAGCAGCAATGTTCCAACATCTAGTGGAAAGCCTTCCCAGAAGAGTGGAGGCTGTTATAGCAGCAATGTTCCAACATCTAGTGGAAAGCCTTCCCAGAAGAGTGGAGGCTTATATAGCAGCAAGGGGGGACCAACAGTGGTGCCAGTGTTATCTGGAGACATACCTATTATAGCAGTGGTGCCAGTGTTATCTGGAGACATACCTATTATAGCAGTGGTGCCAGTGTTATCTGGAGACATACCTATTACAGCAGTGGTGCCAGTGTTATCTGGAGACATACCTATTACAGCAGTGTTGCCACTGCCAGTGGGAGTCTAACTTCCTGAAACTAATCTATGGATGAAAACCCACCAGCATAGAGATCAGTGGTGCCAGTGTAGTCTATAGATAACCCTTATAGTCTTTCTATTCCCCATAACCTTGACAACTCTATTCATTTACATCAATTAAGCCTGGAAAACGGCTGTGAGATCTAATGTTTCATGGCGTCTTGATTCGGAGTCAACTGCGTGTGTTTCCACCACGTTTCATTGATATCTCTCCAAGAGAAAAAGTGAGGCGGTTCTCACACAATGACTCAGCCTTCAAGACCCATTAACTACAAGCTTTGTGTCTCCAGACATACAATTCTGGGAATACTATGGTGCTGCTCTGCCTATTCACTACCTCAGCGCACACACACACACACACACACACACACACACACACACACACACACACACACACACACACACACACACACACACACACACACACACACACACACACACACACACACACACACACACACACACACACACACACACACACACACACACACACACACACACACACACACACACACACACACAGTACTATGAGGTTAATGGATCCAGGTATAACGGTCATTCCCTCTGGCCCTGCAACATGTTCCAGTTACACTTACTGATGGATGGAGTGAGTGTGCAAATGGAGAAAAGGAGGCAGGGATGGATATGGACTGATAGCGGTTTCTAACAGGACCACAGGCACATACTGCATCATGTTGGTGGCTCTGGGTCTGGCATTGCTCTCCCTCAGCCCTCTGACAGTAGCCCACAGGAAGGAGTAATGATTAATACATGACTTTAGCGTCTCACCCCCCGCTCTTCCCGGCCTGCACACACTCCTTCGCTCCATCTCTCTCTACCTCCACCTCTCTCTGTCTCGATAAAGCGGAAAACTCACCAGACGCGGGCAGGCGGATCAAGCAGAGCTAGGCGGGTGGAATGACGGGACGGCCAGAGTAGTGACTGTACGCTCGCAGGATAGTCCATATCTCCAATCATCTTTGCTGATCGCGATGTTGTGTTTCCATAAGTGGATGAATTGGTCTAATTTAGGATGTATGGTAAAGCCTCAACCCTTCGCTACCTCTTCAAATGAGCTCGAAGAAAATTGATGAATTACATGTTGAATGTTTTGTGTGAATACAGAGCCAGCGATAAAATCCCCAAAATAAAGACACGTTCTAATTGAGCGAAGCGACAAAGTGGACAAGCCGCCTGCCCGGCTTCGGTTGGGTCATTATAATTCAAAACAATACATTCTAAAATACATCCCACACACCTTTGGTGAGTTTAGACCATTACTCCCTTTCTATTTCCTACCCCCCTCCTCCTCCCCTCTCTTTGCCTCCATCACCCCTGACTACTACTGCTCTGTTCTCCTCTCTCTTCTCTTCACTTCTATCCATCCTTCTCTGTGTTCATCCATCTATCTATCTCTCCCCACTGACTTCCCCTTTTCTGTTCTCTCTCCATCCATTCGCTCTCTCGTCTCGCTTCCTGCCGTCTCTCCTCCGGACTCTCTATTTCTTTCCTCGATCCTCACTCTCTCCTCCCTCCTCTCCCTCTCTGGTCTCTCCCTATCCCTCTTTCCTTCTCTCCCTCTCTCTTTTCCCTCCCCGAGCATCCGTGTCTGGTCCCGTGATGGCCTGTCCTGTTACATGTCACAGAGTCGGGCGAGTCACCCGAGAGCTCCTCGTCAGAACAGCTGACTCCACATTTCCCACAAGCCTCTGGGGCAGGAGAGGAGGAGCGGAGTAGAGCGTTGTTCTGAGTGAGTTATTCGGCAGAGTAGAGTCCCAGTCACCTCCTCTCTGAGCCACCAGCGCCACACGGGGGTGGACTAACACAGTGACTGTCTAAAGGTGTAGATGGGGGACTGAGGCTTGATTAAAACAGCCATACTAGCATATGACTATTGAGTGGCCAATACATTGCTTTTAAAAAAATGGTATGCTAGTGTGGGTTTGGATACATGAACCTGAGACTGAAACCTTACTCAAGAGGGGGAGACAGACAGACTGATTCAATCAGTGAGTGGGGGAGGGACAGGGAGAAGAGGGGGAAGAGAGACAGAAGCTAAAAGAGGTGGGGTGGGGAGAAGGAGGACAGGAGGGAGTGTCCTTGACGCTCACCAGCAGTGACCTCCAGCTCACCCAGGCAGAACGGAATCAACCAGCTCTTTAAAAAGCAGCTTCTGCCCTCTGCTACCACCCCCACCTCTATTTCTCTCTTACTCTCTTTCTCTGTTCTTCAACAGACACTCATCACTCCACTCGGCTGTCTCTTTCTACCACCCTCTTTTTCTGGGGGAGGAACACTTCCTCTTATATCCCTCATATAATACAGTTAGCTGAGTTTAGACAACATGGAGCTCTGGGACGTGTTATAGTCAGCGGTCCCTAGGGGTGTCTTACAACCCTCTCCACCCACCTATGTCCCACTTCACCCCCCCCCCCCCCCCTCACCATACTATATGCCTACAGGACAGACAGGAGGGGTCATAGGTGAGGCAGGAAGAACTCACTCCTCTCTCACAGCCATTATTTAAAGTAATAAACAAAGGAGTCTCTCAACGGGGGAAGGAGAGGAGAGGGGTCTGTGTGAGGGGTTCTGTGGTCTGATTAATGTATTTATGAAGCCAAATGCTTCCATTCTACCTCACCATAGGGAGAACTCTTTGAGACAGAGTGGCAAATGCTGATGTAAAAAGGGCTTCATAATTACATTTATTGACAGGCCCTTGAAACTTTGTTTAAAATGAGTTTTCAATCTCTTTGCCATTTAAGTTGTCACTTCCATACTGTATTCCTTAGCGGGAGTGAAGGTGAGAAAGGAGGCTTTGTTTCACACTTTGATGCAGTACTTTAAATGCATTAGCCAGAGTGTGGATAATGACAGTAATGCTTTTGACATAAATCTGGGTGGGAGTCTGGTCTAAGGTGATGAAAGGCTTGACGTCTGGGTTTTTAGATCAGTTTTTATGTCAAACATTCATTAACGACACCCGGATATCAAACTGCCTGATCGATACCACTGATGGGATTACAGGATCATTTGGCGTGAGGTGTGATCGGCCCATTATCCCGTTATATAATATCTGACAGGTCTTTTTTCCTCTCGTTTTGATGGCCTGGCATTATAGCGCTGTTCAGACGCGTGTGTGCCCGGGTGTGTGTGTGTGTGTGCCCGGGTGTGTGTGTCTCCTCACACACCTGTCCTCAGCCTCATTGAAAAGAGCTGATCTCTGTAACCCATCACTAACATTAATATCCCAGCTGACCTATGAAATTCAATTGATCTTAACACTTAGGGGAAGAAGAACTGTGTTACATTTACTGTAGATAGGCTGTAGTCAGCGATATGACTCCACGTCTGGGTAATTACATTCTAGCAGGCCAAGCATTGTAATTAAATAGGGGTTGTGTCCAAAATGGCACCCTATTCCCTATATAGTGCGCTACTTTCTTCCAATGGGCCCTGGTCAAAAGTAGTTCACTACATAGGGAATAGGGTGTGATTTCAGACACACACAGGGTGTGTAACACTGGCCTGGTCCCTGATGGGACAAAGATCTGTTAGGGGACAGACGACGGACGTTTTTTAGATGAACAAAGATGTATAATGAACTTGATAGTGATGAGCAGGATGGTAATGAAGGCAATCAAAGCAAGTCATGAACAACACAATGAATTGAGAGCTGTCTCTCACGGAAGTTTCAGTGTGTGTGTGTGTGTGTGTGTGTGTGTGTGTGTGTGTGTGTGTGCGCATGCATGTCTGTGTACGTGTGATGCACGTGTATGTGTGTGTGTGTACATGTGAGTACACATGCGTGTCAGTGTATGTGTTAGTATGTGTGTGCGTGTGTGTGTGTGTGTGTGCGTGCGTGTATGTGTGCATGTGTACTGTGTACTGGAGGACCTCCTCCAGTCTGTGAATAGGGCCTGATTAATGCACACACACAATAAAGAGGCCTGGCAGTGAACACAACCTCCCCACTCTGGGGTAGATTGGAGGGGACTGGCTGGTGGATTGATCGGCTAATTCAGACTGATTGGAGCCCTGAAACCCTCCAATGACTCCAGATGATCGCTGCGCACACACACACGCATGCACATGCACGTACACACACATGCACATACACACGGACACACACAAAGAAATACCCTATCAAACCCAAATCAACAGCTCTTAGGGATTCAAGCTTGTAATGACTAGGGATTCTATTTTACGGTTTTAAGTGTTACAGTCCAAAAAAATAGTTCAATAACAGTTGTACCATGATAGAATTTCTGCTAGAGCTGTGGTGTGCCGAAGAGTAGTGGTGTGTGTGTGTGTGTGTGTGTGTGTGCCTGTTCACTCACAGAGTAAAAAAGAGCAGTCTAAGAGGCCCCAGACTTAGAGAAAGATAAACAGTGTGTCTTGTCGCCGATCCAATTTCTTGCTTCTTAAACTGGCCACAGATGGCCTGTACTGTGTGGCGCGCTCTGCTCTCTCGCTCTCTCCCTCCCTCTCTCTCTCTCTCTCTCTCTCCCTCTCTCTCAGACCAAACCCTCCCCAGGCTGAACCAGCTTCAGACTCTTTCCCCACGCATTAGTTGTGCGTCCCAAACGCATCACCCCTATTTAGTACACTATTGTTGACCAGGGCCTGTACGGTATAGGGTGCCATTTGGGACGCAAACACAGACTTGTCCTCACTCATTAATGACAAAGGGGGATTTGAGGGGAAAGTTAGTGTTCTTGGCCGAAAAGGCTTATTCGAGGATCAGTCAGCGGGAGCAACCGGATGCCCAAAGCCATCGGGAGGGCTGATTGGCCGATTTCACTAATTTATCCCTGATTTCAACTACTCCTGATGGTTACATTTTCAGGAAATGTACACGTTTTCTGATTGGGGTTTATGAATAATTGCGGGACACTACTTTGTCCCTACTTTACTAGCGCCGTACTGCTACCTCCATTAGCCCACAGCCAGTGCACTTAAAGCTGGTATGTTATGTTAGTGCACCAAACCGCCCAGCTAATAACATCAGAAGAGCCAGACACACATAGCCTGCCTGTGGAACATCCCCACGGTTATGAGCATGGCGACGGCCTTTCAAAATCCCGCCTCTGGTTTTACTAGACACAATTAAAGTGTGCCCTGGAGGAGGCGGCCATTTTAATTTTGACGCCAAGGCGGAATGGGAAACGACACATTCTTCCTGCTCTGGCGCTTTGGGTGCCTCGCTGTGCCAAGGTTGTGAAGTGGAGTTCTAGCCGGAGGGGGACGGAGGGGGGCATAGTTCGCTGTTTGGTGAAAGGCCTGTGAACTTTAGAACCAGAGGGTTAGCTAAACCGTGACTACGTCCCAAATAGCAACCTATTCCCTATATAGAGCACTACTTTTGGCCAGCGCTCTGGTCAAAAGAAGTGCACTACATATGGAATAGGCTGTCATTTGGGACACAGGCTGTGACTGCCACAGCTTGCCGTTGGCTCACCATAAAACCAGAAGTCAGTCTTTCATCCTAGTCCAGGGCCTGGCAGTGACACCTGGCCTTCTCCCTGGGTCTGCCATTCACCGCCACGCCTGTCTGTAATCTCCTGACATATGACACAGTGGATAAAGGTGTGATAGCGTATCAGTCCTTTACAAGGGTACGGGCTATGAACTCAAGCCCTGGATGACAGAGGCTCTACCACCTAGCCTGTCTTGTGAACGGAAACACCAGTACACGCACGCACACACACACGCACACACAAACGCACGCACACACACACACTGTGCTGATGACTGTGCACGCATACATACAGAAAGACAGAAAGACACAGACAGACAGACAGACAGGCAGACAGGCAGACAGACACACTCTCAAAAGCATGGATTCTAGTTTAATATTATGCATCAGCCCACCTGCATGTGTGTGTGTGTGTGTGATAATATCATGATCTCCTAGACAGTTGTGGGAACACACACACAAGATTAAAGAGCTGTGAGCCATGTTTATTGTGTGGCGTTGGACTTATTTTAAGCAGTGTGTGTGTGTGTGTGTGTGTGTGTGTGTGTGTGTGTGTTGGATCTGCCTAGATCTGTCTGGATATGTCTAGCCTGGAGTTAGATGTTGAGTCGTCACACTAATGAATAAAAACACAGAGACAAAAGGGAGATAGCAAGGGCATGTGTGTGTGTGTGTGTGTATGTGTGTGTTGGTGACCTCTTGGCCTCCCCAGCTACTGATTAAAACCATATTGAAAATGGTTTGTCTTGTTTCTCCCTCTCCATCATCCTCGGGGAGATTTGATTAATATATTAATTGGTTGGCTCCGCAAACGATGGACCCATGGTGTAGTGTAATAAACGTGTCTGAGCCCCAAATGGCACTCTATTCCGTTTGTAGTGCACTACTATCCCCCAGAGCCCTATGGGACGTGCTCGAAAGTAGTGCACTACAAAGGGAATATGGTGCCATTTGGGGCGTATTCTGACAGGACAGTTATTAAATACAACACAGCTCACGTCACATGCACGCACAAAGACACACAGGCACACACACCGACAGACACACCGACAGACATACACACAAAGACACACACACACAAAGACACACACGCACATGCATGCACGCACACACACACACACACACACACACACACACACACAAAGACACACAGGCACACACACCGACAGACACACCGACAGACATACACACAAAGACACACACACACAAAGACACACACGCACATGCATGCACGCACGCACACACACACACACACACACACACACACACACACACACACACACACACACACACACAAAGACACACAGACACACACACAAAGACACACACACAGACACACACAGACACACAAAGACACACACACAAAGACACACACACACAAAGACACACACACAAAGACACACACACACAGGGAAGAAAGAGCTGGGCTGGGCCTGGTGTCTGGCATCTGGTGACTGGTATTTAAATGGTATGACATGTTCTAATGGGTGGGGTATATATCTAGATCCTGGTCATGGATGTGTGAGTGTGATAAATCAAATCAAATCAAATGTATTTATATAGCCCTTCGTACATCAGCTGATATCTCAAAGTGCTGTACAGAAACCCAGCCTAAAACCCCAAACAGCAAGCAATGCAGGTGTAGAAGCACGTGATAGCCTCTTATGCCTCTGTATGATAGCCTCTTATGTCTCTGTGGGATAGCCTCTTATGTCTCTGTGGAATAGCCTCTTATGTCTCTGTGTGATAGCCTCTTATGTATCTGTGGGATAGCCTCTTATGTCTCTGTGGGATAGCCTCTTATGTCTCTGTATGATAGCCTCTTATGTCTCTGTGTGATAGCCTCTTATGTCTCTGTGTGATAGCCTCTTATGTCTCTGTGGGATAGCCTCTTATGTCTCTGTGTGATAGCCTCTTATGTCTCTGTGTGATAGCCTCTTATGCCTCTGTGAGATAGCCTCTTATGTCTCTGTATGATAGCCTCTTATGTGTCTGTATGATAGCCTCTTATGTCTCTGTGTGATAGCCTCTTATGTCTCTGTGGGATAGCCTCTTATGTCTCTGTGTGATAGCCTCTTATGTCTCTGTGTGATAGCCTCTTATGCCTCTGTGAGATAGCCTCTTATGTCTCTGTATGATAGCCTCTTATGTCTCTGTGTGATAGCCTCTTATGCCTCTGTGAGATAGGCTCTTATGTCTCTGTATGATAGCATCTTATGTCTCTGTATGATAGCCTCGTATGTCTCTGTGTGATAGTCTCGTATGTCTCTGTGGGATAGCCTCTTATGTCTCTGTGTGATAGCCTCTTATGTATCTGTGTGATAGCCTCTTATGCCTCTGTGAGATAGCATCTTATGTCTCTGTATGATAGCCTCTTATGTCTCTGTATGATAGCCTCTTATGTCTCTGTGTGATAGCCTCTTATGTCTCTGTGTGATAGCCTCTTATGCCTATGTGAGATAGCCTCTTATGTCTCTGTATGATAGCCTCTTATGTCTCTGTATGATAGCCTCTTATGCCTCTGTGTGATAGCCTCTTATGTCTCTGTATGATAGCCTCTTATGCCTCTGTATGATAGCCTCTTATTTCTCTGTGTGATAGCCTCTTATGTCTCTGTGGGATAGCCTCTTATGCATTTGTGTATGTAAAGTGTGTGTGTGAGTTTGCTGCAATACATTGTGTGCCTCTGTTTCTGTCTTTATGGAGGAAGGAGTGACACACACATCTCGTCCCTAGTCCCAATCCCCAGTTAGGTCTCCCTGTCCCCACAGTCCCCATCCCCAGTCAGGTCTCCCCGTCCCCACAGTCCCCATCCCCAGTCAGGTCTCCCCGTCCCCATCCCCAGTCAAGCCTCCCCGTCCCCACAGTCCCCATCCCCAGTCAGGCCTCCCCGTCCCCACACTCCCCATCCCCAGTCAGGTCTCCCAGTCCCTACAGTCCCCATCCCCAGTCAGGTCTCCCGTCCCCCCCTGTCCACCCAGCGCCCCACAGCCACTGAACAGGACAGGAAGTGTTGGGGTTTCAGTGTCAACATGGCTGCTGTTGTCTGTGATCAGGGTGAGGGGTCAGGCCTCAGATAGATCATCCTCCTGAACAAAGAGAAACCCATGCTGATGCTGACACACTGGGAAGTTCCTGGGTCACTACCCCTCTAGGGAACAACAACACTAGTGTGTGTGTGTGTGTGTGTGTGTGTGTGTGTGTGTGTGTGTGTGTGTGTGTGTGTGTGTGTGTGTATGTGTGTGTGTATGTGTGTGTGTGTGTGTGTGTGTGTGTGTGTGTGTATGTGTGTGTGTGTACTCCCCAGCTCACTTTAACCTCCTGAGACTGCCGGCCGGAGCGTTCAGGCTACACTTCAGTGCTCCCTCTTTTCACACGATCACAAAAGTAATCCTGTGTGAAGATTCCTTAGCTTGTTTTGGGGGCCCTGTTGTTGTCTAGCCAACAAGGTAAGTGTAGCGAATGGATTGACTTGGACACTAGTAACTGAGGAGGATTGCGTTGTTTCCATTAATGTGTACACATAGGGCCTGAATTATGAGATAAAATAAACATTTGAATAACATTTTGTGAGACTATTCTGAACAGTGGGACCTGGAGTAAGACTGAACACAGTCCTGGGCTCCAACTGATGATACAAGTAGACGGATTGCAACCATTTTATAGGAATGACAAATGTACTAGTGTTCTAATTCCTACTCTCTGCGACAATTTAAAGCAATTTCCGTCTCGATATTTTAGCAAGTAGATATTTTCAAAAACAATTAAGGATCAAAAAACAATCAAATCAAAAGGTCCTCCAGGAATCCTGCAGATAGAGAGTTTTACACGACAAACACCCTGTAGTGACATTAGAACACAACAGGCTGCAACGGATCCTGGGGGATAACTAGCTGATAGTAGCTGAGACTGAGGGTCCAGGCTGCAACAGATCCTGGGGGATAATTAGCTGATAGTAGCTGAGAGTGAGGGTCCAGGCTGCATCAGATCCTGGGGGATAACTAGCTGATAGTAGCTGAGACTGAAGGTCCAGGCTGCAACAGATCCTGGGGGATAACTAGCTGATAGTAAATCAAATCAAATCAAATTTATTTATATAGCCCTTCGTACATCAGCTGATATCTCAAAGTGCTGTACAGAAACCCAGCCTAAAACCCCAAACAGCAAGCAATGCAGGTGTAGAAGCACGTGCAGGTGTGCAAGCAATGCAGGTGTAGTAGCTGAGACTGAGGGTCCAGGCTGCATCAGATCCTGGGGGATCACTAGCTGATAGTAGCTGAGACTGAGGGTCCAGGCTGCATCAGATCCTGGGGGATAACTAGCTAATAGTAGCTGAGACTGAGGATCCAGGCTGCAATAGATCCCGGGGGATAACTAGCTGATAGTAACTGAGGCAGAGGGTCCAGGCTGCATCAGATCCTGGGGGATAACTAGCTGATAGTAGCTGAGACTGAGGGTCCAGGCTGCATCAGATCCTGGGGGATAACTAGCTGATAGTAACTGAGACAGAGGGTCCAGGCTGCATCAGATCCTGGGGGATAACTAGCTGATAGTAGCTGAGACAGAGGGTCCAGGCTGCATCAGATCCTGGGGGATAACTAGCTGATAGTAACTGAGAGAGAGGGTCCAGGCTGCATCAGATCCTGGGGGATAACTAGCTGATAGTAACTGAGAGAGAGGGTCCAGGCTGCATCAGATCCTGGGGGATAACTAGCTGATAGTAGCTGAGACAGAGGGTCCAGGCTGCAACAGATCCTGGGGGATAACTAGCTGATAGTAGCTGAGACAGAGGGTCCTGGCTGCAACAGATCCTGGGGGATAACTAGCTGATAGTAACTGAGACAGAGGGTCCAGGCTGCAACAGATCATGGGGGATAACTAGCTGATAGTAACTGAGACAGAGGGTCCAGGCTGCAACAGATCCTGGGGAATAACTAGCTGATAGTAACTGAGACAGAGGGTCCAGGCTGCATCAGATCCTGGGGGATAACTAGCTGATAGTAACTGAGACTGAGTGTCCAGGCTGCAACAGATCCTGGGGGATAACTAGCTGATAGTAACTGAGACTGAGTGTCTTGGCTGCATCAGATCCTGGGGGATAACTAGCTGATAGCAGCTGAGACAGAGGGTCCAGGCTGAGCTAAGCCGGTTAAGATATTCACAGGGTTTAGATTGCTGTTGACACATAAACAAAAAAAATATTGTTAAAGGGGAAGCCACAGACCTCTACAATAAGCATTTTGAAACCGCTCATCTGGGGGGGGGGGGGGGGGGGGGGGGTACGTACATATCATGATCTCCTAGACAGTTGTGGGAAAACACACACAAGATGAAAGAGCTGTGAGCCATGTTTATTGTATGACGTTGGACTTATTTTAAGCAGTGTGTGTGTGTGTGTGTGTGTGTGTGTGTGTGTGTGTGTGTGTGTGTGTGTGTGTGTATGTGTGCATCTTTATGTCGTTTTTGAAATGTAAACTACTTACACTTCTGCACAATTCTTAACTGTTTTCCGTCTGCGTTTTTAGGATGGGCCAGCTGAAGGGAGACAGCAGGGAGATGGAGTTTGTTGACGGATGGAGTTTGGTAACTCCACTGAGGTTTTCCAGTGAGCTGATTGTTTGATTGGTTTCTCCCCAGACAACTTACAGCCCAATCCACAAGAGACGTGAGAAACAGAAGAAGTGTGTGCGGTCAGATCTCTTCTTTCTCTCATCCATGTTCTCTCTCTCTTTCATGCCTAACCCGGTGCCTGTCTCCTGTGGCTCATGGCGTGTGGCAGGCACGGTACTCCTGGGTACCGGTGGGCACGAGGGGGGTGGTGCGGGCAAGGAGGGCGCAGGGGCGCATCCTCAACTCAGGTTCCCCCAGGAAGCACAAACTCCAGAGACGTCTCTTTTGTGTTCCGTCTCTCTTTCTCGCTCTTTGTTTTCTGTCTCCTTCTCTTCCCATCGTCTCCCAACCACAACAAAGAACCACACAGCAGAGCACGGTGCTCAGGTGACTCCTGTGTCCTCCCAGGGTTTCGTCTCGGTTACAGTCATAAGACACGGAGACGAAGGCTAGGGAGTAGGAACACTATGGAAACTTTCATCCTGTTTTGTTCTGGTTTGGTGTGTATTTGCTTGATGCCATATGGGTTCTTTGTTAAAGTGGGAAAAGGCAGAAAGTTAAAAAAAGGTCAAAAGAGAGAGGAAAACTTCCCTGAGAAACAGTAATGAAAAGAGGAGTGTGACAGAAACATGCGGACGGAGGGACAGAGGGATGAAGGCCGCTCCTTCCTCCGCGGTTGGTCACAGACCGCATTACATTATCCTGCCTTTATCCCGACTATCCTAAATGGAATTAGTTCCTGGAACGTTTGAAGTTGTCGACGGTCGTCAGGCAGAGTAGAGCGGGCTGGTAGCCCCGTCGTGTAAGCACAGGGACTGTAATGTCTTAGAGTGTGTGTGTGTGTGTGTGTGTGTGTGTGTGTGTGTGTGTGTGTGTGTGTGTGTGTGTGTGTGTGTGTGCATGTGCTTGCGTGTGTGTAACTTTACTGTCTGCCGACTGGTGAAAAGCTTCGAAAAGTGGACCTGTTTAGCTTTTGGTTTCGATTCATTCGGATCCCCATTAGCTCTTCCTGAAGCAGCAGCTACTCTTCCTGGGGCCCACAAAAACCTCAAACATGACAAGTAACAGAACACTGATAGACTGATAGACAAGGACAGTCACACACATTTAAAATACAACGATATACAAAGAAGTAATTGGAGCTGGAAGGGAGTTCCATGCGATCACGGCTCTGTATAATACTGGACGTTGCCGTGAATTCGTGTTGGACTTGGGGACTGTGAAGAGACCCCTGGTGGTATGTCTTGCGGGGTATGTATGTGTGTCTGAGCTGAATGAACTTTGATTATGCAGATAATCTGGAATTTTCATCACAGTATTATTTCTCATGAAGCTAGGAGAAGAAGCTAATCACTCGTGAACCCTGAACCAGGAACGACTGGCCTGCATGTTGTTGATGTTAGTTTTGTACGTGCAGTTAAGGGCGAGGTGTGCTGCTCTGCTCTGAGCCAGCTGCAGCTTTGCTAGGTCTTTCTTTGCTGCACTTGACCATATTACAGGACAGTAATCAAGATGAGACAAGCTCAAAAGCCTGACAACTAGTACACTTGACGTTCGTGTAAAAAACGCAGAACGTGTTTTTATAACAGACGTACCTCTCCCCATGTTCACAATAACTTTGTCAATATGACTTGACCATGATTATTGACCTTCCAAAATTATACCTAGGAGTTGATCGTCCTAAAAATCTCAATGGTCACACCCTTTATACACAACTCCAGATGAGGTTTAGGTCTTAGAGAATGTCTTGAGCCAAATACAATGTTTTTAGTGTTAACTGTATTTAAGACCAGTTTGGCTGTACTGGCTGTAACTCCGTGTTTAGAATTTCAATGACCTCACAAGCTTTGGGTGCTGACAAGCTTTAACCTTGGGAAGGAGCGAATGACAGAGGGAGAGGTGGAGAAGAAAACCAAACAGTGTGTCAATCATTTGGACACACTCTCTTCCACGGCTCTGGCTACGTGAGACGCCAAGCACATGTAAACAGGGAGCCTTTTGATATGGCTGGGGAAGGGACAGGAGAGAGTGTGTGTCTGTCTGTGTGTGTGTGTGTGTGAGTGTGTGTGTGTGTATGTGTATGTATGTGTGTGTGTGTGTGTGTGTGTGTGTGTGTGTGTGTGTGTGTGTGTGTGTGTGTGTGTGTGTGTGTGTGTGTGTGTGTGTGTATGTGTATGTGTGTGTGTGTGTGTGTGTGTTTGTGTGTGTGTGTGTGTGTGTGTGTCTGTGTGTGTGTGCGTCTTTGTGAGTTTGTGTGTGTGTGTGTGTGCATCTTTGTGAGTGTGTGTGTGTGTGTTTGTGTATATGTGTGTGTGTGTGTGTGTGTGTGTGTGTGTGTGTGTGTGTGTGTGTGTGTGTGTGTGCCTTTAAAGTGAATAGACAGGGGGGTCCGTGGCCCAGCAACCTTGGATTTCACAGCCCCCCTACTTCTGAGAGAGAACAGTTACCATCTTTATCCTTTATCCTGTTCTCGGCTGGATCTTCAAACACGCTGCGCCAGTAAAAATTCCAGGTGCCACCACAGTGCACTCACACACCCACTCTATCCATACCACTCTGTTGAATGTCATGAGCACTTTCCAGTCTCTGTGTAATCTGTGCATTTTGCAGGGCCACACCTGTCACTGGTTAGCTGTTAGCTGGGGAACTGGAACACCTACAGCACATGTCCTAGTTTAACGAGACAACTGCAGATTCACTGCAACACTGTTGAACACCAGACCTAAACAATGGCCAGGCCTCAATGCAAACATGACACTCAGAACCTGTCTGAGAGGCTTATACACACACATATACACCACCCCCCCCACACACACACACCCCCACACACACACACACATACACACACACACACACACACACACACACACACACACACACACACACACACAATAACAGCTGAATTCCTTTTCCTAACATCAACTATTTTAAGACACAATCTATTCCAACCACTACTAATTTCCTCCTATCTGGGCCTGTCTATACTCTGGGGCACGCAGACTCACATTCTAATGGCATTTAATATAGAAACGCACAACTTCAGCACTTTATTGTTTTTTCTGTTCTTAATGAAGCCAAAGAGGTGTTAATGAAGGTATAGGAACTCCTAATGGAAGTGGTTAGGTAAGAACTTTATATCACTAGAACCGCCGGGATTCCAGTCCTAGAACAGCTTTGTAACGTCTACATTTTAAAGGTTAGCCCAGCACCTGTAAGCCGAGGTGTCTAGAGACCGACTAATGAATGTAGTTTCATGAAGATGCAGGTAAAATTTTGTTAATTATGTTCATTAAAATATTTTTAATTTCATGTCTTTAAAGGTACGAATCTGACATTGTCAGCAGGTTTGTTCTTACGTTGTTGTTTTCTTACTCCCAATAGTTTGACACATTTCCATTCAATATGATCTAAAGAAACATATAAATAAAAATGAGATACTAAAATAACATTTGTGGGTGTCGGAACAATGAAAACAAATTATTTCAAAACTCTGTGGTTTAGAGTGCCAAAGAGTGCCATAAAACGCCACCTGTCACACAAGTGCTCTTTGAAAAATAACACAAAACGAAAAAGTCATGGCCGCTCTGAGAGAGGAGAGAGAGGAGCGAAAGAAGAGTGTCGCTCCTCCTCCCGTTCAAACCTCACACATGTGCACTTCAAACCGCCAAGGCCTGCTAATCAACCATTGTGTGAGCTCACTCAGCCAGAGATACACTCCTAACACTGGACTAGGTGAACCAGAGAGTGAAGGAGAGAGACTGGGGGGTAAATGGAGCTGATATAATGGCTGTGAGGGAAAGGGGTAAATGCGGGAGAGAGAAAGAGAGACAGAGAGAGACAGAGACAGAGACAGACAGAGACAGACAGCGAGAGAGAGAGACAGAGAGAGACAGAGACAGCGAGATAGAGAGAGAGAGAGAGAGAAAGAGAGAGAGAGAGAGAGAGAGAGAGAGAGAGAGACAGAGATATGCAGAGAGGGGCAGAGACAGAGACAGAGACACAAAGCTATCTGTGATGGCGCTCTAGGGGCCACCGGGGGAAACTTAATCAAAAAAAGGTTGGCAGCTCGGGGGGAGCAGAGGGGAGCAGAGGAGAGGGGGAGTAGAGGACAGAGAACAGGTGACAGGGTTCTCTCTCTCTTCACTTTCGTCTCCAGAACAAAGTCAAACCCTGAGAGTCATAATCCAACCGTCACTAGGAGCAACATGTGCTTTGCTCTGTCTGTCACCACGCCTTGGGGTTAACCCTTCACCTTCAGTAATCAGTGGGCTTCAATGAACATGCCGACATACACTTACAGTATGTATTCACACTAATTCTTGAGTTCCCTCAAATCCTCTCATTGTCAAGTTCACAGCTGCATCTTCTCAAGTGAAGTGGTCACAAGAGGAAAGGAACGCTGAGCGACACCAACTCTCATTCAACATTCTTTCCCAACAACTGTGTTTCACCGATCCCTCAGTGTCAGAGTGGACGTGCCGGGGAGTGTGCACTCTCCCTAGCCAAGGAAGGCGAGATAAAAGAGAGGGATAAATCAAATGTGTGTTGTGCACACCGACCGGACTCACCATTATCGCTGTCCGACTTGTTTTCGTGCTCTGTGTCGGTGAGGGTCAGGGCCGAGTTGGACCGGCTGGACAGGCACGAGTTCCGGCCGCCCGACTTCACCCCACGGCCCCACAGCCGCATGGCACGCTCCGGTGACATCACGCCCTCGTTCTCGGTGTCCACGTCGGAGCCGGCGCCGACCGAATAGCCGCGGTGGGGGAGGCCCATCTCGGAGCAGAAGGCCAGGCCGCGGCGCGTGGACGGCTCGCAGATCCCCAGTTGTCTCAGGTTGAAGTTCTGCCCTGAGAGGAGAGGAAACGAGATAGAAGTCGTCAAAACTAGAGCCCTGAACATGTATACCGGTCAATAAATGCCTTCCAAAGGAAAAACTAGTGCCCCTTTACAAGACAATACAGGAAGTACAGAGTAGAATAAAGGGAGTTTTGAGAGAGGAGAGGAAACAAGATGGAGGATCTTATAGACTCTTTCACAAAGAACAAGGTTGAGGACATCAATAGTTTCAATAAGAGAGGAGCTGGAGTCTTTTCTTCTAAATGTCAAGTATTTCAGAGATATTTAAGAGAGCTAGCATTTACCAGGGAGAGCAATTCAGTGGCCTTTAACAGGAGAACACAGGGAGTACAGCTGATCTAACTTGAGACTGGCAGTAAAGCGAAAACACCTTGAATCCTGTCACTAACAGATCATCTGTCACATTAAAACCTCTTCCTGACCCTTTCTCCTAGTGATGAGTGGGGAATCTATACAGTTACATATCGGGATAATATTTCTGACCATATATCATATCGTATCATTTTGACTATCACAACATTATTTTTACGCTAGCTGGCTGCACCTGCACCAAAATGTGTCTTCAGAAGTGATCAACGTGTGTTTTCTCCTGGCTCTCTCTCGTCTCTCTGCAGCAGACATATAGTGAGCAATATGTTTGGAACATCAAATCACAATAAAATCACAGTATCGAATTGCAAAACATATGGTATCAGCACCAAGTATAGTGATTATATTGTAACGTGAGGTCCCTGGCAATTCTCAGCCCTAATATCGCCCCCAACCCCCCAAAGGCCCCTCTGACCTCCAGCCCCCCGACCCTCAGATCCATCCTAGCACTGAGAAACAGACAGACAAACCCACTCCCTCCTTCCCAAGCCTTACTTGTACAGTATTTGACCAGTGGCAGATGGATAGATAGATGGCTATATAAACTGAACAAGAATATAAAAGCAACATGCAACAATTTTAAAGATTTTACTGAGTTACAGTTCATATTACGGAAATCAGTCAATTGAAATAAAATCATTAGGTCATAATCTATGGATTTCACATGACTGGGAATACAGATATGCATATTTTGGTGACAGATAACTTTTAAAACAGGGTAGGGGCGTGGATCAGAAAACCAGTCAGTATCTGGTGTGACCAGATTAAAGTTGACAAGGCTGTTTATGGTGGCCTGTGGAATGTTGTCCCACTCCTCTTCAATGGCTGTGCGAAGATGCTGGATATGGGTGGGAACTGGAACACGCTGTCGTACAAGTCGATCCAGAGCATCCCAAACATGCTCAATGGGTGACATGTCTGGTGAATATGCAGGCCATGGAAGAACTGGGACATTGTCAGCTTCCAGGAGTTGTGTACAGATCCTTGCAACATGGTGATGTGCATTATCATGCTGAAACATGGAGGTGATGGTGGTGGATGAATGGCACGACAATGGGCCTCAGAATCTCGTCACAGTATCTCTGTACATTTCAATTTCCATCAATAAAATGCAATTGTGTTCTTTGTCCATAGTTTATGCCTGCCCATACCATAACCCCACCATGGGGCACTCTGTTCACAACGTTGACATCAGCAAACCGCCAGCCCACACAACGCCACACAATGCCCAGTACAGTTGAAACTGGGATTCATCCATGAAGAGCACACTTCTCCAGCGTGCCAGTGGCCATTGAAGGTGAGCATTTGCCCACTGAATTCGGTCACGACGCCGAACTGCAGTCAAGTCAAGATGGAGGACAACGAACACGCAAGTGAACTTCCCTGAGACAGTTTCTGACAGTTTGTGCAGAAATTCTTTGGTTGTGCAAACCCACAGTTTCATCCGCTGTCCAGGAGGCTGGTCTCAGACAATCCTGCAGGTGAAGAAGCCAGATGTGGAGATCCTGGGCTGGCGTGTTTACACTGAGGTTGTGAGGCCGGTTAGACGTACTGTCAAATTCTCTAAAACGACGTTGGAGGCGGCTTATAGTAGAGAAATGAACATTAAATTATCTGGCAACAGCTCTGGTGGACGTTCATGCAGTCAGCATGCCAATTGCACACTCCATCAAAACTTGAGACATCTGTGGTATTGTGAGTGGCCTTTTGTTGTCCGCAGCACAAGGTGCACCTTGTAATGATCATATTGTTTAATCAGCTTCTTGATATGCCACACCTCTCAGGTGGATAGATTATCTTGGCAAATTAGAAATGCTCAGTAACATGGATGTGAACAAATCTGTGCACAAAATTTGAGCAAAATAAGCTTTTTGTAAAATGTATGGGATCGTTTACTCCAGTTTATGAAAATGGGATCAACACTTTACTTGTTGCGTTTATATTTTTGTTCTGAATAGATAGATACACTACATATGTGGACACCTGCTCGTCAAACATCTCATTCCAAAATCATGGGCATTAATATGGAGTTGATCCCTCCCTTTGCTGTAATAACAGCCTCCACTGTTCTGGGAAGGCTTTCCACTAGACGTTGGAACATTGTGACTTGCTTTCATTCAGCCACAAGACCATTAGTGAGGTCGGGTACTGATGTTGGGCGACTAGGCCCTGGCTCGCAGTCAGCGTTCCAATTCATCCCAAAGGTGTACGATGGAGTTTAGGTCTCTGTGCAGGCCAGTCAAGTTCCTCCAACACCGATCTTGACAAACCATTTCTTGGGGGGCAAGTTTGTCTATGGAGATTGCATGGCTGTGTGCACAATTTTATACACCTGACAGCATTTGGCTGAAATGGCCGAATCCACTAATTTGAAGGGGTGTCCACATACTTTTGTATAAATAGTGTAGATAGATAGATAGATAGATAGATAGATAGATAGATAGATAGATAGATAGATAGATAGATAGATAGATAGATAGATAGTGTAACGATATGCGCTAAGAGTCGGGAAGCAAGTTCAGGGAGTGTTTTAGTAAAATAAACAGAACATAATAAAGAACAAGAAATACTAACAGCACACAGACATGGAACAGAAACTATGACGCCTGGGGAAGGAACCAAAGGGAGTGACATATATAGGGAAGGTAATCAAGGAGGGGATGGGGTCCAGGTGAGTGTCCTTATGCGCTGATGCGTGTAACGATGGTGACAGGTGTGCGCCCATAACGAGCAGCCTCGTGACCTAGAGGCTGGAGAGGGAGCACACCTGACAGTACCCCCTCCCAGGCGCGTTCGGTTCCAGCCGCGTTCAGCTCCAGCCGCAGGACACCAACCATAGGGACGATCCCGGGGAACAGGAGCGGACCGGTCACCTCCGCTGCGGCGCAGAGACCTGACGAACCGCCTGAGGAGTGAGAGCCTGATGAGCCGGCTGAGACCTCCCCGGTTGCCTCGGTCGAGGCACGGGAACCCATCGAACTCTCCGAGGCATGGGAACCCATCGAACTCTCCGAGGCATGAGAACCCATCGAACTCTCCGAGGCATGGGAACCCATCGAACTTTCAGAGGCATGGGAACCCATCGAACTCTCAGAGGCATGGGAACCCATCGAACTCTCCGAGGCATGGGAACCCATCGAACTCTCCGAGGCATGGGAACCCATCGAACTCTCCGAGGCATGGGAACCCATCGAACTCTCCGAGGCATGGGAACCCATCGAACTCTCCGAGGCATGGGAACCCATCGAACTCTCCGAGGCATGGGAACCCATCGAACTCTCCGAGGCATGGGAACCCATCGAACTCTCCGAGGCATGGGAACCCATCGAACTCTCCGAGGCATGGGAACCCATCGAACTCTCCGAGGCATGGGAACCCATTGAACTCTCCGAGGCATGGGAACCCATTGAACTCTCCGAGGCATGGGAACCCATCGAACTCTCCGAGGCATGGGAACCCATCGAACTCTCCGAGGCATGGGAATCCCAGGTAGCTCCAGTTCTGACACCCGGACCCGACATCACCTCCAACACAAAAACAAAAAAACCTCCCTGATGCTTCCCTTTGGTGAGGCATCATTCTGTAACGATGGTGACAGGTGTGCGCCACAACAAGCAGCCTGGTAACCTAGAGGCCAGAAAGGGAGCACACATGACAGATATATAGACAGTTGGAAGAGAAGAGGGCTGTGTTCCAAGTGCACTATATTTTTTATATAACTAGGCAAGTCAGTTAAGAACAAATTCTTATTTACAATGACAGCCTAACCCCCTACCCCCCCCCAACCCGGACGACGCTGGGCCAATTGTGTGCTGCCTTATGGGGCTCCCGATCACGGCCGACTGTGATACAGCCCGGGATTGAACCAGGGTCTGTAGTGATGCCTCGAGCACTGCGATGCAGTGCCTTATACCGCTGCACCACTCGGAAGCTATATAGGAAATAGGGTGTAGGACCCATAGGGCTCTGGTCAAAAGTTGTGCACTATATAGGGAATAGGGTGCCATTTGGGACGCCACAGAGAAGAGAAGGGGGAGAGCTATCTCCCAGGTGCTAACAAAATAGAAGCTGACAGGTAAATGGGGCCTAGCTAGCATCTGGGGAGTCATTTGGACTGGAGGTGTTGAGTAATGAAAAGATCCTGCACGGGCTTGAAAAGAAAGAGAGAGAGAAAATACAAATAAATCCTGTACCGACTTTTTTTTGTGATGGGGGTTAGTGGGGTGCAGTATCAACTGACCTGAAATCCCCAGTGAAAACACAGCTTCTGTAAACAGCGCTAGCTCCTAGGCGTGCAAAAAAGGGACTATCAGGTTTCATCTGACTCTCAGATAACTGCAGGGGCTTAACATTCTGTTACCCAGGGTCCCACGCTGGACTCCCAGGACCCCGACCGTTGTGTCTTACCACGACCAGGCCTGACTAGCTAACAATGTTAGTGGGTAGGATAGACGCAATGCATGTTTGGGATCGACTACATTGCAGTAGGATTACGCAGAATCACTCATCTACAAATCTTGCATCCCAAAAGTGAATTATTATATGATTAAGATGAGTGATTCTGCATCTCGCCTTGCTCAAGCAGATCCCCTGAAAACATGCTAGCAGTTAGCAGAACTCCCCATATTTTCAGCATCATAGGACCAACGACCTAATGGAAAACTCTCATTATCAAACGGAGGGAGACACCCTCAACTTTTATTTTATGGGGCCCCCTGAAGACTAAAATCACCAGTAATTCAGATCAAAACTAGTTTAATTCAGCAAATCTGTTCCTAAGCATTCCCACGAATAGAAGGGACATATGGGATCGTGTCTCAATGTCATCAAGGTATAAAAGGATTGTTATTTCAAATCCAATCTCTTTTAGGGCTTAGTTGTCATCAATTTACAGTGTTCGACCAATTATGGTAATTATGTTCTGGCCACACGACCATCCACTCTGATAAAAATCTGCTAGTCTACCCCCTGCTCTAAAGACTGAAGTAGAGCATGACGAAACAACTAAAACGATACATACTTCAGTGAAACACGACTTGCTAAAGGCAATTTATACCGCGTTGGAGGAGCGAGCCAAACGCTAAAGAAATATCCAACGCAAAACATATCATCCGAAGGGGAATCTGTAGTCTCCTAATGCAAAACAAAACATCCGAAGGGGAATCTGTAGTCTCCTAATGCAAAACATATCATCCGAAGGGGAATCTGTAGTCTCCTAATGCAAAACATATCATCCGAAGGGGAATCTATAGTCTCCTAATGCAAAACATATCATCCGAAGGGGAATCTATAGTCTCCTAATGCAAAACATATCATCCGAAGGGGAATCTATAGTCTCCTAATGCAAAACAAAACATCCGAAGGGGAATCTATAGTCTCCTAATGCAAAACATATCATCCGAAGGGGAATCTGTAGTCTCCTAATGCAAAACATATCATCCGAAGGGGAATCTATAGTCTCCTAATGCAAAACAAAACATCCGAAGGGGAATCTATAGTCTCCTAATGCAAAACAAAACATCCGAAGGGGAATCTATAGTCTCCTAATGCAAAACAAAACATCCGAAGGGGAATCTATAGTCTCCTAATGCAAAACAAAACATCGCTGAAACACAACTGAAACAACACAGGCCTAATGCTGTAGCGCAAAATAGCACGCTATGATACAGTCCATGTTGCTTAGGCAGAGCAGAACGCATTCCACAGCTCAAGCTGAACTCGTTAGCATAACAAAAACAAGGTTCGAACAATGCTAACATAAAGCGAAACCATAAAGGGCACTTCAGTGCTGGCCCACTGGGCACAAACTGATTGAATCAACGTGGTGGAATAGACGTTGAATTGACGTCTGTGCCCAGTGGGGAGAGCTAACAAACTGTATAACGCTAAAGCAAAACCCAACAACAAAGAGCACCTTGGAACGGCCCATTGGGCTAGCCACTGTTTCAGTGCAGGAGGGCACAACGCCAGGCCCACAAGGCCCAACGATAAATGCCCTATAAAAGCATTACTTGCGGGTTAATAATGTTGGCTGGCGTGTAGGAAATGGCAAACCATCAATGGAGGGCCTGTGGGTACACAGCAATCATCTACAATGCATGAAGCAAATACAAATACTGTCTGCAATTTATCAACTCGGAGAGACAGAGTGAGTGAGAAAGAAAGAAAGAAAGCTAAATAAATTCATGTTTGGCAGCGGTAGCTGTGTTAATGATTGGTCTCATATGTGGCTGTACTTTGGTTATATCTAATGCGCTAACATTATGCAGGCTGAAAGGAATTCAAGACCCACTAGTATTGTAGAAAACAATCCAGGCACAATTCATTTACATCACAAAAAAACACAAGTAACAAGGTACAGTAGTTTAACTAAGCAGTATAACATTAAATACAGTAGATTTGGAGCCACAGAAATAATCAAATTACTGCTATCTCTATGGCAACCATTCGTTGAAACCCCCAAAATTAATCAGAGAATATTTGGCAAAATATTTTTCAATGAATTAACAGATAACAATCCCAAGTGTAGCGTACAGAGACTTAGTAAGAGTGTCTTCCTCTCGCAGGCAGACGGAATATGGTGTGTGTTTGTGTGCATGTGTGTTCTCGGGGAGGGGTAATGTGGTGCAGATGGGAGAGAAGATGGTGGCTGCTCTACTCTGTTATGTTGTCCTGGCAGATAGACTGGTAGCTAAGGCACTTCCAATCTGTTTGGTGATTTCATAAATATCTCAAGGCCTTGAAAGCGTAAAGTCCCTACTTCAAAGGCGACGCCGCCACCACAACAAGACAAACAGCAACAACAGCCGTCAACAACCGTATGAAGTCATCAGGGTGGAGTTAGGGAAGTGTTCCACATTAAGGCCTTTATGTCTAATTTATACAGAACTAATAATGAATCAAAACATACAACACATTACAAATAACCCTAATAAAACAATAACATAATCATATTTGTGTTATGAATAATAACATGAATAAATATGATCGTTTTAGTATTGTTTTACAGATTTAAATATTTTCTCAACATGAAAAAGAAAAATCTGAATATGTCATAGAACAAAGTACTTAGAAATATCTGAGAGAAATTCCTACATTTGTTACAAATTGTACAAGACACAGTAACCATGGATCAAAATGAACTATTTCATTATCTGGGACATCATATGCCAACACAACTACAGGCATAGAATTAGGAATTTAAATACTATATAATTGTATAGGATCTCTATGACTACAACCAACAATACACTGTATAATTCATCTTAGGCCTATTAAACATTCTACTACAATTGAAGTGGCTTGCATTTTATGTTGGGGAATTTTAAAACATGATCCAATTAAAAATAGAGTCTGTGATACATAATTCATTTAGTTCCTTTTTTAACCAACGTTAATGATTTCCTGCAAAGCTAAACTCTTTTCTCTCGCTTAAAGACATTTATGTCACACCTACATTTAGATCTAGACTGCATTCCATTCTGTGGGTTTAGCTGCCGTGGTGATAGGAATGGGCTGGCTAAGAACATGCCTGAACATATATATACATAAAAATATATAAATATAAATACGGTCACAAAATGATATATGATAATCACTGAATAGCAGCAGGAATACAATTTTTTACAAACATTTCACAGCATTTATATATTCTTTTTTTACATATAAATGCTGTGAAATGTTTGTAAAACATATTATTCCTGCTGGAATTCAGTGATTATCATATATCATTTCGTGACCGTATTTATATATAAAAAAAATATTGCTAAATACAGTCACTAAATGATATATGATAATCACTGAATAGCAGCAGGAATAATATTAAACAAAATAAACATTTGTGAAATGTTTGTAAAAAATATTATTCCTGCTGCTATTCAGTGATTATCATATATAATTTAGTATATAATTTAGTGACCATATTTTGTGATAGTTTTTGCTTCAATAATATATTGTATTATATTACTTTGAATCCTTATTAGATTAGTATATATTCACTCTGAGAACATGTTCTTCCAGCTCAGACTAGTTAATACTCACTCTTTCTGGGATAATGGAAAGTGTTTCAAGCCATCCTACTTATGCAGTTGTGAAAATGACTAATATAAACGTAATACCTGTATCTCAGTGAGAGGCTACTGTATTCCATAGGCCTGGGTAAAATGTCCATAACAGTGACAACAACTATGGCTTCTTTCTTTTTAAAATATCGAAATATTCAAGGGTCCAAGATTCAGACAAATACATTCTTTATCTCATTTAGGGTGGAGTATTATTTAACTATATTTAGATTCAAATATTCAAATGTCATTCTCAAGCTACATATAAGTCATCCTCATTGTGAATTGGTTCTGATTGCATGCCATGCCCCACGTGGTAGTAGAATCCAGAAGTTTCACAGCACGGTCAAATCATTGGTTGATCAGAAAAAATTAAACATCTTCCAAATTCCCTCTGAGATCATTTGCATTATAAGAAGGATAGAATATTGACTGTTAAATCTGTGGATAAAATACTGTCTGGAGCAAATCTTTGATCTAGGAATAAGAGTGACTACAAAGGCTTGTTAATTACAGACATAACTAAGATAGTCACTGCAGTTCAATTAAAATTATATTAATTTTAAATGAACGCCAATTAGTGTGGCAATGAAAATGTACATGATAAGATAATTAAAGTCATTACCTTTTTTTCTCTCCACTATTTATGAATTGTTAATTGGAGTGGAGGAACAATCAATGAACTAGTAATGAAGTACTTTTGTTATGTTTCTGGAAAATATGGATGGACCTGGTAAAACACTTTGCCTCCATCTTTCCACAAACCAGTTCATGTCACGAGTTCAAAACAGTTTCAGATCTATGCGCTCGCTGTGCGTTATAAAATCTAATAATTACAAAAATCCCTCTTTTTTATTTTATCACTGATGGGCAACAATTCGAATTATTCCAGCTTTAGTCCATTAAGTTTCACAAATGACTACTGTCCCACTATTATTTCTGAAGTGACCAAATCATTTAGGCCAACGTCAAACCCATAGAATTTGAATGAATAGAATGGTCAAATAGGTTCAAAACCCGTTCTACTCCTTCTATTTCTATGGTGTCACCATATTAATATACCGAATAAACAAACGGTGCTAGCTATATTAGCTTAGCATAGTGTCACCATAAGCTCCTATGTTACAGTCAGGTACTGGGCGAGGAGACAGAAAGAGGTGCTTAGCCTTGAGGCTTTGAATAGTAGTTAAACATTAAGTTATTAAGTCTGTCGAGCGATGGCTGTGGCCCAACAAGTCAACAAGTCTAGTGACCGAGAGGCCCACTTAGGGGACTAGCTCAGCCAGCGAGAGGCAGAGAGGGTGTCGCTATAATAATTTGGGGGATGCTTATATTTCTTCTGTTACACAAAAGTGGGTCGCCATTGTACAGCGCCCCTGGAGCAATTAGACTTGCTCAAGGGCACAGCAAAAATGTAAATGTTTTACCTTGTCAGCACCTTAAGTCGCAGTTGTAAATGAGAACTTGTTCTCAACTGGCCTACCTGGTTAAATAAAGGTGAAATAAAATAAAAGTGTCCCAACACGCTAACCTCGAAGCTACCTGCCGCCCCCATCTGTCTCATGTATGTTAATATGGGGAGGATGCCATACATAGCCCCAACCTACCCAGACTGTTACCCCTTTCCTTACCCCAATACCCCCATCTACCTGTCAACACATTACCCCTGGAGCTCCTTATCAGCAAGACAAGCCCCAGTGTTCATGTTCAACACTAACCATGCAGCTATCATATACCATTTAGCAGAGACCTTTTCATCCGAAGCCACTTATAGTCATGCATGTATACATACACTTTTACACACGAGTGGCATCGAACCCACTATCCTGCCGTTGCAAGCGCTGTGCTCTACTACCAACTGAGCTACAGAGGACAAGCACCTAGTGAGACACCAACGAGAGAGGTAATGACATTCTTTCTTTTTGGATTGAAACCGTAGCCAGAACATGTTTTCTTCATGACATAAGTGCACTGTAAATGTAATTACACCGCGTCCCTTAGCCACAGAAACTGATTCCTGATAGGGCTCGGTCGCGTCCTTGAACGCACTTTAAATCTGAAGTAGTCGGCCATTATCCCTTATCTAAGGTAAACATTTGAGCCTCGGCCCAGCTCGGTGACATAAGTCAACATGGAGGGGGCCCACCTGAGGTAAACGTATGTAAACAGAGACAGACTTCACCTCTTAGGGGCCAACCTAAGGAAGAGTTCAAGCAGGTACAGCTGACCGTGACTACAGTGTAAAATCTACGGACAGCTTGAAGTGGAATGACACAGGTCCTGGTACTCAATTTAATTGTACAGTCCTGGTGATCATATTTACATTTGACAGTACTGGTGATCATATTTACATTTACAGTCCGGGTGATCATATTTACATTTACAATCCTGGTGATCATATTTACATTTACAGTCCGGGTGATCATATTTACATTTACAGTCCTGGTGATCATATTTACATTTACAGTCCTGGTGATCATATTTTAGAGCCAATAGTCAAGGTGGTATAAAAAATGGAGGTGCCGGATGATACTCTGTACCGGTAGGTACCAGGCCCAGCTCAAGCACTGCCTACATGGTCAGCCACAGGGCAGCGCCCCTAGAGCATGCTAGGTGCCTTGCTCAAACGCACACCGGCAGGGGGATAACTAACTAGGCTAAATAGTACCTTGTCGGGTGTACTCGTCCTGTTCACGGTGCACCATCTCCTTCACTCTGCTGCTGTACAATAGTCTGGAGGAGTCCTGGTGGTCGAAGGCCTTGAGCGTCTCGCTGGAGCTGTACGACTTCTGGGTGGGTACCCTCGGTCCCGGGCCACCGCCGCCGCCGCTGCCGCACTCCTCGCTGTCGCCGGACGAGCCCGTGTAGCGCCGCTCCTTGTCGCGCCTGCTCTTGGTCAGCGAGCAGTAGGGCCTGCGTTCCTTCACGTCCATACTGCCAGCATGCTTCGCCGACCCCGGCGGATAGACACAAACACGGCACGGACCGGGACGCTGGAGGAAGATGGGTGGGAGGAGGTGGAGGAGGGAGGGTCCGCCCAACCCGCTCCGCTTAGGCTCGGCTACCTGGAGAGAGGGAGGACAGGGAAAGAGAGAGGGAGGGGGAGAAAATGAAAGAAAAAGTGTGAGACACAGCGGTCAGATAGCGCTAAGCTGTGCACTTAATCTTCCCGGGATCCTGAAATCCTCCCCACCTTCTGGAGTGTTCAGCGGTGCTAGTGTGTGTGTGTGTGTGTGTCTCGGCAGGGTCTGAGTGCATTGGAGTGAGGAGAGGCAGGCAGGAAACAGCCTTTAGGAACTGAAGTAGGGAGGGCAGGGGTGAGAGGGGAGTGGGAGAGGGAGAAAAAAGCCGGGGAGGCGGGGAGAGGAGGGGGTGACTTAATTGATTACTCCCGTCCCCCTGATCTGGTATGTGTCTAGCAGTTGCCGATAAGCACGACACATCCATTAGATAAAAATGCATGTGTGTGTGCATGTGTGTGTGTGCATGTGTGTGCGTGTGCATGTGTATCAAGGAGGAAGCGGAAAACATTTTCAATCTTTCATTAAGCCCTGCTGCCATCGAGAATTAATCAAATCTACTGACAACATCCTGAGAACAAAAAATAAAACGACATACTTGTGTGTGTCAGAGTAATAACCATTGCATGGAGTCCCCCCAGGGGTACTTTTCAAATATTTATTAGCCAAAAAACTTTCTCTCTGCTTCTAATTTTGCGTTCTGATCATTGCGGCCATTTTAATTTGGAAATCTTGGCTGGCCCTTTTCTGGAGGTCTCCCAGAGATTGTGCATGGCTGCTCATTCTCAAACATATGTCTTTTTCCGACTTCATCCGTCTTTTCTTTTTCAAGTCAACAACATATTTCTTGATAAGGTTTTCCTGCGTCAGATTTCTAAACTCGTCCCAGATGATAGCAAAAGCGAGGGAGGCAGTTGGGAGGTTTGGAAGGTAGATTCTCCCTAATGAAATGGGGAGAGATGCTTCTACGGCCCTATAACATCTGCGATGCTGAGAACACATGGAATCATGGAATCCAGACATGAAAACAGATTTCATGAATATTCAATAAATGTAATTGAACTTAGTAGGGAATCAACTAAATGTACTGAACATGTATTAATTTGCCCAAGTTTATCATAAGACATGAACAGAATGCATCAGTGATTTGTATTTCCTGGAACTTTCTGAAGAGGCAGGGAGAATTCCCCTGTCTGTGTATGTGACTCTTTGTATAGATTTCTCAATTAAATGTTAATTACAAAATAGCCTATGCTTACCAGGCAGAATGAGATCATGATTATTTGCATCAATCCAGTGGGTATTTGCTTTGCAAACTCTACCATCACATGTACTCTACAAAAATCCTGCTAAACCACTGCCTCTTGCTAGGTGCACACTGGAATTAAAGGGTAATTACACACACAAATGTAAATTGAAAGAGTGGTATCCTGATGTGGTTTAAGCACTGTTGTGGATTTACAACATCCAATTTAGTTCTATTTCTATTTAAAAAAGTGGGACTGTGAGTGCGTAAAAAAACAAAACAGGGTCAAATGGAAACCTGGAAAAACATAATGGAGAAAACAGAATTTGGGATAAAACTAACGCCAATCAGGCAAAACATAAAACAGATTTGATAGGGCTATGCTTCTGATCAGAAGAGGAGAATATCATCATTTCTCTGCCTTCTCTCTCTCCTCACTATCAGGAGGAATTGAACAGATGACAAAGAGAGGCGTTATTTAAAGGGCAGCGTTAAGGTTATGCCAGGCTGCCGCTCCTGGTTGAAATGGTTCACAGCATCATTTGCTTTCCCCCCACACAACTGTGTGTGTTATTGGGTCTTCCTAAGCAGTGGATAGACAGAGTAGGGGGTGGCTTGGGTGACCTTTAGGGGGTTTCCCTGCCATGCCCTGGGGGCTGTGGGCTGTCCCACCTCATGGTCATCTTCATTTTTATTTGTCTTTTAATTTGTATTTATTCCACACACCAAATACAAACATACACATACGAACAGCAACTTACCGGTACAGACAAATACACACAACGATGACTCAATTCTCATCTGCTCAGACCCAAAGGCTCACACCCCATCCCTAGTGCCTGCCTTATTGTTGCCGTTAAATGGTATACATTTGTTTTTCTCATTCGCCCATGTTATTTCAATATTTCAATCATCAATCATTACATTTTTACATTGTATTAATAACGGCAGATTGATTGATTCCTAGGTTTTTAGTCTACGTTTTTCGTGGTCATCTTAAATAGATAAATAAGTCTGCTGCGGTGGCATATCAGCAGCCCCAACCACGACAAACTATCATTCATGAATACTAATAGATACAGTATGAGGAGAGGAAGAGAGAGGGAGAAACAGAGAGCGAGCGACTGAGGGAAAGACGGCTCCTCACACTGCTGGTTTATAGTTTTGTAAAAATGTACCGAGGCAGACAGGAGGGCAGAGTGACAACTGAGTGAGTGAATGAGTAACGGAGGGAGGGAGGGAGAGCAGGAGAGGTGACTGATCTGTGAGGAGTGCTTATGGGGGAATGAGACTTAGTGAGTGAATCAGATCAGCAGCACTGTGGTGATCTGTCAGGACCAGTCAGTTAGACAGACCAGGGCTGAAATTAGGATTAGCATTTTGTCATCTACCAGCCACACTGGCAGGGCAGCTGCAGCTCTGATCCTCACACCATGCCCCCCTGGTAGGGCCCCTTACATGGCCCCTCACGGCCGCTAGCTTCACATCCTCAGCTGGGACAACCCAGCACTCCACTGCTAGTAGTGTGAAATAAATAATTTAAATTCACACACATTTGTTGTCTCATAACTATTCCCCAGGTCGTTGCTGTAAATGAGAAGGTGTTCTCAGTCAACTCACCTGGTAAAATAACGGTAATAAATATATATACAGTGGGGCAAAAAAGTATTTAATCAGCCACCAATTATGCAAGTTCTCCCACTTAAAAAAAGATGAGAGAGGCCTGTAATTTTCATCATAGGTACACTTCAACTATGACAGACAAAATGAGAAAAAAAAATCCAGATAATCACATTTTTAATGAATTTATTTGCAAATGATGGTGGAAAATGTCTGTCATAGTTGAAGTGTACCTATGATGAAAATTACAGGCCTCTCTCATCTTTTTAAGTGGGAGAACTTGCACAATTGGTGGCTGACAAAATACTTTTTTGCCCCACTGTATATATAATTTTTGCACACAGTCATTAGTAATAGGTTTATCAAACACAGATGATTTTATTGGAAAATATAATTTTCTTCAATGTTTACAATAATTTTCAGCTTGACTTAATACTAATGTGCTGTATTTTATACAGAGAAAACATTATTAACGTCTCCTCTAAACATTATACGTATTTAAATTGTCAAAACATTACACTAAAACGGATTTAATCACTGAAAACAATTATTCATTCAAAGCTAAAATGGGTAAATGTGACCAATTTGCCCCCCTCCGGTGACACAAAAGAGAGTGACAACGTTCATCTGATTTGTCTGAGTCTAAATGAAATTAGGTCTGGCTGATCAAGTGCATTATTGGTCATTAAATTCCTAATTAAAAAGTGCTTTGGTTCAATGACTGGAGCCAGAGTTTTAAACGGGAAAAGAACACTGTGGCTGCAACACTATTATGGTAATGTCTCACATAATAACATTAGCCAAGATGAAATCATTTGTGCTTCAGTCAGAAACACAGACAGGAGAGAGTGCTGTAGCTACACAGTTATACTTCAACAACATTTCAAGGGAGATGTTTCAATAATTGAAAGCTATGCATTGAGGTATTTGAGCTACCGAGTGGCGCAGCGGTCTGAGGCACTGCATCTCAGTGCTAGAGGTGTCACTACAGATACCCAGGTTCGAATCCAGGCTGTATCACAACCGGCCGTGATTGGGAGTCCCACAGGGCGGCACCCAATTGGCCCAGCGTCGTCCGGGTTTAGCCGGGGTAGGCTGCCATTGTAAATAAGAATTTGTTCTTAACTGACTTGCCTAGTTAAATAAATATGCATCGACATACTGTGTGCTTCAAGGCAGAGTTCTTACAATGAAATGCTGCTGGTTCATATAAATGTCTGTCCTGTTTCACCTTGGAGTTCTTTCTTTGATTTGTCTTCTTATCCTCGTCTCTTTTCATGGAAACTTACAGTTGGATTTTGATCACAGAGAATAAAGGAAGTTGAGATGCTGTCCGTTGTCCTACCTGATGGAAAACACCCAAACTAAAAAAATACCCAAATGAACAACGACTAAAATCTTTCATTGTATTTGTGTGAGTTCTTAATTGACGCCAATGACCGCTGCAACAAATCTAATTAGATCCACCACTCAACTGTCATTAGAAAATACTAAGTAAACATACACTTGCTAAACCCGTGGGCCAACTGAAGTGAAGGGCTTTTAAACAGGTGAGAGAGAGAGAGCTGTAGAGTTACTGTGGTTTTACAGTGGAACAGCAGAGCAGGAACATCCACTCCTGTGACAGACAGGACTGTTTTGCATGTAAGTACATTACCTACGCCAACACACACACACACACACACACACACACACACACACACACACACACACACACACACACACACACACACACACACACACACACACACACACACACACACACACACACACACACACACACACACACACACACCAGCTGCTGCTGATGTAAGCTCATTCCTGTTTTATTAGTTCTCCATGTTCTTTCAGTCTTCACTATGATAAAAAGATGCAATTGTGATACCTGTGAACACACGCATGCACGCACACACACCCGCACACGCACACACGCACGCACACACACACACACACACACATTAACCCAGTCATATTCTCTCGAGCCAGTCAAACACCTCATCAGCCATGAACTGTGATGCTGACTGTCAGATAAAATAGGACAAGTAGCAGGTCGGCCCAATCAGTGTGTAAGTGTGTGAGTCAATCTGTGTGTGTGCATTAGGCGTGAGTGTAAAGTCATGATGACGTCTGAGTTGACGGAGAGGATTACTCTTTTTACCTGAGGATCTAACGCACATGCAGCCCTGGGGAGAACACACACATTCTAGACACACGCTCACACGCACACGCACATGCACACACACACACACACATACACACACACACAACCTGCCAATAACTCCTGGGGCTGTGTGTGTGTGTGTGTGTGTGTGTGTGTGTGTGTGTGTGTGTGTGTGTGTGTGTGTGTGTGTGTGTGTGTGTGTGTGTGTGTGTTGCGTGTGCGTGTGTGTCTAGAATGTGTGTGTGTTCTCCCCAGGGCTGTTTACGGGGTGACCTCAGAGAGTCGCCTGAGAAAGCCTGTTGCTTCACCTCAGGGACACTCTGCCCCCTGCTCCACAGGACACACACAACCCTCCTGCCCTCCTGTCTACAAACTACCCCCTCCGCCAGCTCCCACAGGGGCACTGGGTTCAGCCAGCCACCTCAGGCAGTGTTTGTCCCCTCTTTCTAGGTAAGTCCATCTGGTACCACAGAGGTCTGAGCAACACACTCTGCTCATGTATGTCACATGTCATTCAGTATGAACACGTAGATCAATGCCTCACAGCATGAGAGAGGGAAGGAGGAGAGGAAGAGGAGAGAGAGACAGAGAGAGAGACAGACAGACTAGAGAGAGAGAGACAGAGAGAGAGAGAGAGAGAGAGAGAGAGAGAGAGAGAGAGAGAGAGAGAGAGAGAGAGAGAGAGAGAGAGAGAGAGAGAGAGAAAGAAACTATTTGCACATTGTTACAAAACTGCATATAGACAGTATTATTTTGGAACTAATGCTAATAAATCCCTTAAATTGGAGAGAGAGAGAGAAAGAGAGAGAGAGAGAGAGAGACAGAGACAGAGACAGAGACAGAGACAGAGACAGAGACAGAGACAGAGACAGAGACAGAGACAGAGACAGAGACAGAGACAGAGACAGAGACAGAGACAGAGAAAGTCCAGGGACCTGTAGTTTTACGTACTAAGAGAACAACAGGAATTCCTCCATCATCATTTACTACCACCGCCATCCTTCACTCCTTAAAAAACACTCCCTACACACTTCTCCCATGCTACAGCTTGGAATCATCAGGCGCTGCTATTCCACTATCCCACTGTTTTTAATGTGGCTCTTTCTTCTCTTAAATAAACACGGGATCCCTCAGTGGAATGATACAGAGCCAAGGCACAAGGCATCCTTCCCGTAATGTGAAGCAGACATGGGGCGGCTGCAATTTCTTACAGGTTTCAGGGCTGCATTCATACAGCGTCTCAGAGTAGGAGTGCTGGTCTAGGATCAGGTCCTCCCTATTCTTATAATCGTAATCACTATGTTATAAAATACACAACTGATTCTCGATCAGCACTACTACACTGAGACATTTTAAGAATAATGGCGCAGGAATCCTTGCCATAATGTGAAGCAGACAGAGCCGGCCGGGGTGGCTGATCTGCATCTATTTTAATGGGTTGTTCAGCTCTGGTTCAGCTCTGTCTGGATCTGGTTCTCCTCACTATGCTGCCTGGCTCAGTACTGAAACCCTGTCTGTCTGACTCAGTACTGAAACCCTGCCTGCCTTGCTCAGTACTGAAACCCTGTCTGTCTGACTCAGTACTGAAACCCTGTCTGTCTGACTCAGTACTGAAACCCTGCCTGCCTGACTCAGTACTGAAACCCTGTCTGTCTGACTCAGTACTGAAACCCTGCCTGCCTTGCTCAGTACTGAAACCCTGTCTGTCTGACTCAGTACTGAAACCCTGTCTGTCTGACTCAGTACTGAAACCCTGCCTGCCTTGCTCAGTACTGAAACCCTGCCTCAGTACTGAAACCCTGCCTGCCTGGCTCAGTACTGAAACCCTGCCTGCCTGACTAAGTACTGAAACCCTGCCTGCCCGCCTGCTGCCTACACACACACACACACACACACACACACACACACACACACACACACACAATGGAAACATTGTATAACAACCTAACAATTGTTGCTGGAACTCAAAGAAAGCAGATTAAAGAGGAAGGAGACAGAGGAGGTTGTGACAACTTTGTTTATCCCACAAATGTTATCATAAAACAGGGCGGTTTTCTTTTTAATCTCACGGCAACAGGGAGATTATCGGAGTCATCAAGATGCGGAAAGAGGGAGTGGCGGATAAGGAGAGAGAGAGAGAAAAAGGGAAAGAGAGCAAAGAGAGAGAGAGAGAGAGAGAAAGTGAGAGAGGAGGAGAGAGATAGCCTGACCCATATATACTGTGAGAGGATGTTTCTGTGTGTTCCAGGTTGCCTTGAGGTCACCTCTCTCTCTCTCTCTCTCTCTATCTCTCTTTCTCCCCACTCTCTCTTTCTACACATGGTCCTCTCTCTCTCTCTCTCCCCCCTCTCTTTCTTCACATGGCCCCTCTCTCTCTCTCTCTCTCTCTCTCTCTCTCTCTCCCCCTCTCTGTCTTCACACGGCCCTCTCTCTCCCCCCCCCTCTCTCTCTCTCCCCTCTCTTTCTTTCACACGGCCCTCTCTCTCTCTCTCTCTCTTTCCCCCCTCTCTTTCTTCACACCCCCCCCTCTCTCTCTCTCTCTCGCTTTCTCTCTCTCTCCCCCTCTCTCTTTCTTCACACGGCCCTCTCTCTCTCTCTCTCCCCCCCCCTCTCTTTCTTCACACGGCCCTCTCTCTTCCCACTCTCTCTTTCTTCACACGGCCCTCTCTCCTCTCTCTCTCTCCCCCCTCTTTCTTCAACACGGCCCCCTCTCTCTCTCTCTCTCTCCCCCCTATCTCTTTCTTCACACGGACCCTCTCTCTCTCTCTCTCTCCCCTCTTTCTTCACACGGCCCCCTCTCTCTCTCCCCCCCCCTCTCTTTCTTCACACGGCCCTCTCTCTCTCCCCCTCTCTCTTTCTTCACACGGCCTCTCTCTCTCTCTCTCTCCCCCCTCTTCTTCACACGGCCCTCTCTCTCTCTCTCTCCCCCCTCTCTCTTTCTTCACACGGACCTCTCTCTCTCTCCCCCTCTCTCTTTCTTCACATGGCCCCCTCTCTCTCTCTCTCTTCCCCCTCTCTCTTTCTTCACACGCCCCCCCCCCCCCTCTCTCTCTCTCTTCACACGTCCCCCTATCTCTCTCTCTTCACACGGCCCCCCCCTCTCTCTCTCCCCCCTCTCTCTTTCTTCACATGGCCCCCCCTCTCTCTCTCTCTCTCTCTCCCCTCTCTCTTTCTTCACACGTGCCTCTCTATCTCTCTCCCCCCTCTCTCTTTCTTCATATGGTCCCACCTCTCTCTCTCCCCCCTCTCTCTTTCTTCACACAGCCCTCTCTCTCTCTCCCCCTCTCTCTTTCTTCACACGGCCCTCTCTTTCTCCCCCTCTCTCTTTCTTCACACGGCCCTCTCTCCCCCCTCTCTCTTTCTTCACACGGCTCTCTCTCTCCCCCTCTCTCTTTCTTCACACGGCCCTCTCTCTCTCCCCCTCTCTCTTTCTTCACCGGGCCCTCTCTCTCTCCCCCTCTCTCTTTCTTCACCGGGCCCTCTCTCTCTCCCCCTCTCTCTTTCTTCACCGGGCCCTCTCTCTCTCCCTCTCTCTTTCTTCACACGGCCCTCTCTCTCTCTCCCTCTCTCTTTCTTCACCGGGCCCTCTCTCTCTCCCTCTCTCTTTCTTCACCGGGCCCTCTCTCTCTCCCCCTCTCTCTTTCTTCACCGGGCCCTCTCTCCTTCCCCTCTCTCTTTCTTCACCCGGCCCTCTCTCTCCCCTCTCTCTTTCTTCACACGGCCCTCTCTCTCTCCCCCTCTCTCTTTCTTCACCGGGCCCTCTCTCTCTCCCCCTCTCTCTTTCTTCACCGGGCCCTCTCTCTCTCCCCCTCTCTCTTTCTTCACCGGGCTCTCTCTCTCCCCCTCTCTCTTTTCTTCACCGGGCTCTCTCTCTCCCCTCTCTCTTCTTCACCGGGCCCTCTCTCTCCCTCTCTCTCTTTCTTCACCGGGCTCTCTCTCTCCCCCTCTCTCTTTCTTCACCGGGCCCTCTCTCTCCCTCTCTCTCTTTCTTCACCGGGCTCTCTCTCTCCCCCTCTCTCTTTCTTCACCGGGCTCTCTCTCTCCCCCTCTCTCTTTCTTCACCGGGCCCTCTCTCTCCCCCTCTCTCTTTCTTCACCGGGCCCTCTCTCTCCCCCTCTCTCTTTCTTCACCGGGCCCTCTCTCCTTCCGCTCTCTCTTTCTTCACCGGGCCCTCTCTCTCCCTCTCTCTCTTCTTCAACCGGGCTCTCTCTCTCCCCCCTCTCTCTTTCTTCACCGGGCTCTCTCTCTCCCCCTCTCTCTTTCTTCACCGGGCCCTCTCTCTCCCTCTCTCTCTTTCTTCACCGGGCTCTCTCTTCCCCCCTCTCTCTTCTTCACCGGGCCCTCTCTCTCTCCCTCTCTCTCTCTTCTTCACCGGGCTCTCTCTCTCCCCCTCTCTCTTTCTCACCGGGCTCTCTCTCTCCCCCTCTCTCTTTCTTCACCGGGCCCTCTCTCTCCCCCTCTCTCTTTCTTCACCGGGCCCTCTCTCTCCCCCTCTCTCTTTCTTCACCGGGTCCTCTCTCTCCCTCTCTCTCTTTCTTCACCGGGCCCTCTCTCTCCCTCTCGCTTTGCTGTAAGATAACCAGAGGATCCCCTGTATAAGGTGGCAGAGGTATAGATACAGAATGTCCTCTGGCTCCTCTCTTCCCTGTTAATGGCAGTGAGGTAGTACAGCTACCCTGACCTTCTCCCTTGGTGTCATCTATAAACACAGAGGAGACGTATCTCTGTTGAATACTCAAACTATCATGTGCGCGCACACAAGCGTTAGGCAAACTGCTGGACACAGCCCCTGCTATAACTCGTCACAAATCGCTACATTGAGGATGAGCAGAGTGATGATGTTGATGTTTATGATGGTGATGATGCGTCTGATGCTTTTTACTAGCATTACATCATTACCACTTTCCATGGTATTCCTCACAGACAGACACTAACATAGATACTGCAGTGACAGTACTATCTCAGCCAGACAGCCTCGGCTCTAGTCTGCTTTCTCTCTCTCAGCTTCTGTGTGGCAGCCTCACAGAACAAGAGGGCATGGCCACCGAACAAGGGAACAGAAGGGAAGAGAACAGAGAAAGAGGGCAGGAACAGGAGGCAGCACAGAGAAAGAGAAAGAAAGAAAGAGAGAGAGAGAGAGAGAGAGAGAGAGAGAGAGAGAGAGAGAGAGAGAGAGAGAGAGAGAGAGAGAGAGAGAGAAGAGAGAGAGAGAGAAGAGAGAGAGAGAGAGAGAGAGAGAGAGAGAGAGAGAGAGAGAGAGAGAGAGAGAGAAAGAAAGAAAAAGAAAGAACCAGAGAGAGACAGAGAGAGAAAGAAAGAAAGAAAGAAAGAGAGAGAGAGAGAGAGAGAGGAGAAATAGTGAAAGAGAGAAAGAGAGAGAGAGAGAAAGAAAGAACGAGAGAGAGAGACAGAGAGAGAGAAAGAAAGAAAGAAAGAAAGAAAGAAAGAAAGAAAGAAAGAAAGAAAGAAAAGAAAGAAAGAAAGAAAGAAAGAAAGAAAGAAAGAGACAGAGAGAGTGAAAGAGAGAAAGAGAGCAGGAGGCAGCGTTGAGAGAGGGATTGAGAAAAAGGGAACAGTTTTAACTGAAGGCAGAGTGGTAGTGGATGACGTTAGCAGCCAGCCGGTGAGAGAGTCTAAGCAGAGAGACTTATGGTTTGGGGGTCTTTACGGAAGAAACCTAGCATTGCAGATGTTGTTTTTTTAGTACACTGTGGAACATGGTGTGGAATTGGAACTCCTGGGCTGAGTTACAGTCACAGCAGTGTTCTGTGGCCAGACGGGGGGACAGAATCAGCTGGAACAGAAAACGTTCAATGGAAGGAAGTCACCGCATATGAAAAACAAGAGATAACTAAAAGGCAATGTGTAGGTTATCAAGTCAGGCTGAAATAGATACCGCTCAGAACACAGAGTGGAGAATGGTAGATAGAGGATAATGAGAGAGAGAGGAGAGGAGGGGAGAAGGGAGAGAGGAGAAAGAGAGAAAGAGAGAGAGAGAGGAGAAAGAGAGAGAGCAAGAGTAGAAATAGAGCGAGAGAGAGAGAGAGGGAAGAGAGGAGAAAGAGAGAGATAGAGGGGAGATCTCTCATGATCAAAGACAGTCTCTCCAGGATAGATGCAAGGAAAGAGAAACATTTCACTGTGCAGTAAAATAAATGACTGGACGACCATAAAAGCCTTGCTGGGTTCTGAAACCCAGATCGATTTGCTTCTTGCCTCCTCTGGTTTAAAGTTGTCAGACATCTGAAGGACCTGTATCAGAAAGTATCTGGACAGTGACATGAGAAGCTAGTTATGACCTTAGTGTCACTCTGGACACGGTGATGTCAATTGGATGGAAGGATGAAAGGATGTGGTAATTGAGGTAAGGTATACCTCATCTCATCTCTCTCTCTCTCGCTCTCTGTCATGAAGATCTGTCTCTTCCTGAGCCAGATATGTAAACATAGGAATAAGGGAGGGAGAATGAGTGAGTGTGAGCGAGAATGAGTGAGTGTGTGAGAGAGAGAGAGAGAGAGAGAGAGAGAGAGGAGAGAGAGAGAGAGAGAGAGAGAGAGAAAGGGAGGAGATGTTGGCTATGAAGCTATGAGGCAGGACTGTTAACCATCACTGGTCTGACAAAACAAAGAAGATCATAGCTTGATGCAAATAATGTCAGAGTGCTTTCTACTGGAAATGTTTACTTAGCCTTTCTCCCTTTACCTGTAGCCCCCCCTCCCTTCCTCTGTCGTGTGTTTTCTCTCCCTTTACCTGTAGCCCCCCCTCCCTTCCTCTGTCGTGTGTTTTCTCTCCCTTTACCTGTAGCCCCCCCTCCCTTCCTCTGTCGTGTGTTTTCTCTACCTTTACCTGTAGCCCCCCCTCCCTTCCTCTGTCGTGTGTTTTCTCTACCCTTTACCTGTAGCCCCCCCTCCCTTCCTCTGTCGTGTGTTTTCGCTACCTTTACCTGTAGCCCCCCCCTCCCTTCCTCTGTCGTGTGTTTTCTCTACCTTTACCTGTAGCCCCCCCTCCCTTCCTCTGTCGTGTGTTTTCTCTACCTTTACCTGTAGCCCCCCCTCTCTTCCTCTGTCGTGTGTTTTCTCTACCTTTACCTGTAGCCCCCCTCTCTTCCTCTGTCGTGTGTTTTCTCTACCTTTACCTGTAGCCCCCCCTCTCTTCCTCTGTCGTGTGTTTTCTCTACCTTTACCTGTAGCCCCCCCTCTCTTCCTCTGTCGTGTGTTTTCTCTACCTTTACCTGTAGCCCCCCCTCCCTTCCTCTGTCGTGTGTTTTCTCTACCTTTACCTGTAGCCCCCCCTCTCTTCCTCTGTCGTGTGTTTTCTCTACCTTTACCTGTAGCCCCCCCTCTCTTCCTCTGTCGTGTGTTTTCTCTACCTTTACCTGTAGCCCCCCCTCCCTTCCTCTGTCGTGTGTTTTCTCTACCTTTACCTGTAGCCCCCCCTCTCTTCCTCTGTCGTGTGTTTTCTCTACCTTTACCTGTAGCCCCCCCTCTCTTCCTCTGTCGTGTGTTTTCTCTACCTTTACCTGTAGCCCCCCCTCCCTTCCTCTGTCGTGTGTTTTCTCTCCCTGTAAGTTATATGAGCGGGTTGTGATTTGGAGCGATTTGTTCACGTCACTGAACCCCCTTCAACCCTCTTCAAGTCCTGAGGAACAAGAGAAATAAGGAAGCAGAAAAAGGAAGACAGGAACAATGAGCTGATGGCCCCCTTCATTTCATCACTCCAATGGACTGACTGGTCGGCTGGTCCAATAACAATTCCTTTATGTCATCTCCATGCAAAACACATACAGGACATGTGCAGATACACACACACACACAAATCATCAGACTGGGGGGAGTGGTGTCTGTTCTACATATGTGTGACCCTGCTCTGTGTCACCATCCCAGGGCTAAAGACCCCCCTACTCTCCCCCTCATCTCCCCTCTTCCCCACCCAGACAGGCCCCAGAGCCCCTGGGTTTCTCTGCGAGGGCGCCCTGTGCTCAGTGCTCTCCGGGAACGGAGCCGTGTGTCTGGGCTAGAAACCTGAGCCAGCGTCGGGCAGAGGGCTAATAAATTGGCCCCTGTTCCTCCTAATGCGTGCCGGGTGTCCTGGTCTGGGTGAGGGCTGGGAATAGCCCAGTTGTTTCCAGATGGTGTAGGGGAAAATGGGGTGGAGGATGGGTTGAGTGTGTGTGTGTACATGACAGTGTGAGTGTGTGTGTCTGTATGTGTGTGTGTGTTCCTGTGCGTGTGTGTGTGTACATGACAGTGTGAGTGTGTGTGTACATGACAGTGTGTGTGTGCATGTGTGTATGTGTGCATGTGTGTGTGTGACCCCAAAGGAACCAGTCAGTCTGATAGAGGGGAAGGGTGGGGTAGTCTAATTCAGGCCAGTCCTAATTCTCCTCCTTCTTCTCCAGCTCTGATCCATCACCCCTCCCCGAAGCCAAACACACAGTACTTCCTCCTAGCCCAATCACAGGCCTCACAGGGCCTGACCCGACCACTCATTCACCCTACTTACCAACACATGTACACACCCTGCCGCCCCCAGTCAATGAATGTGGACACACACAGTCACGGAAACACATGTAAGCGCACACACACACACACACACACAGACCTAAAGTAAACACCCACATAGGAACATTCCGACAAACACCAACTATAAACAGACACACACACAGAGGCATCCAAACAAACTCAACCACTTGTAAGGACACACAACAGAAACTACATTCCTCTACAAAAAGAACATCTCAACTAAACTCCCACATAGAAGCAGAGGACCAGTTCTCCCTCCAATGGTTCTAAACAAAGTGTCAGAGCAACATGACCTCTTCAACTCATTGAAGTACACTTTAACCAGTACTACTAAGTTACCCTGACACTTACTACTACTACTACTTCCATGGTCCTCATAAACCACCACCTGGAACCCCTCTGTACTACATAACCTGGTGTCTGAGAGAGAGAGAGAGACAGAGAGAGAGAGAGACAGAGAGAGACAGAGAGAGAGAGAGAGAGACAGAGAGAGAGAGAGAGAGAGAGAGAGAGAGAGAGAGAGAGAGAGAGAGAGAGAGAGAGAGAAGAGAGAGAGAGAGAGAGAGAAGAGAGAGAGAGAGAGACGAGAGAGAGAGACAGAGGAGAGAGAGGAGAGAGACAGAGAGAGAGAGAGAGAGAGAGAGAGAGAGAGAGAGAGAGATAGTGTGTGAGGAGACCCTCTGTCTCTCTTTCGCTCTTCTCATTACGCCCTCCTCCTCTTCAACACGCTCAGGCACTCCTCAGATCATCACATCTAAACAATCATTATTTCCTCTCTCAATCTCTCTCCATCTATCTCTCTCCACGTCTCTCTCTCCATGTCTCTTTCACCAGGCCAGTAAGGGAGTAGAAACACACAAGCCCTTCTCCGAGGGCTCTGTAGGATTTATGCCTTCCTGTCATTATGCTCTGGCACGGACCCCGTTTTCACCCCGTCTTCTCTGACACGTCATACAATCTGTTGAACTTGGGACACTCATTATGCCTTCACCCCTCAGACAGAGAGATTGAGAGACAGAGAGAGATCATCTGGATAGTGTTTTCAGGGGGAGATTCCACCAGCCCTCCCTATGGTGGAGCACCACAGCAGGCCGGCAGGAAGAGAGAGAGAGAGAAAAAGAGTGAAGATGATGGAGAAAGTGGAGCCAGATGAACGGCCTCTCATACAGGGCCTTTGAATCATACTGAACAGTGGCTGATCTCAGATCAGACATCTCTGTTGTCCTTAGTCAGGTCCACTCACATCCTTCTAACTCATAAACGGTATTGTAGGAGAGTACTCCTCTCTCTCTCTCTCTCCCTCTCCCTCTCCCTCTCTCAGTCGCTAACCTACCTCCTACCCGCCCTCCCCTTATCCCCCCAGTCCAACACAATTACAGGTCCGTCCCTACTTATCCACCCAGAGAGAAGAGAGGGATTAAAGAACAGAGCACAACGTAGCAGCTTTGTCAGATAGGCACGGAACAGAACAGAACAGAACGTAGCAGCTTTGTCAGATAGGCACGGAACAGAACAGAACGTAGCAGCTTTGTCAGATAGGCACGGAACAGAACAGAACAGAACGTAGCAGCTTTGTCAGATAGGCACGGAACAGAACAGAACAGAACGTAGCAGCTTTGTCAGATAGGCACGGAACAGAACAGAACGTAGCAGCTTTGTCAGATAGGCACGGAACAGAACAGAACAGAACGTAGCAGCTTTGTCAGATAGGCACGGAACAGAACAGAACAGAACGTAGCAGCTTTGTCAGATAGGCACGGAACAGAACAGAACGTAGCAGCTTTGTCAGATAGGCACGGAACAGAACAGAACAGAACGTAGCAGCTTTGTCAGATAGGCACGGAACAGAACAGAACAGAACGTAGCAGCTTTGTCAGATGGGCACGGAATAGAACAGAACAGAACGTAGCAGCTTTCTCAGATAGGCACGGAACAGAACGTAGCAGCTTTGTCAGATAGGCACGGAACAGAACAGAACGTAGCAGCTTTGTCAGATAGGCACGGAACAGAACGTAGCAGCTTTGTCAGATAGGCACGGAACAGAACAGAACGTAGCAGCTTTGTCAGATAGGCACAGAACAGAACAGAACGTAGCTCTACACGGTTGTAATAACGCATTATAATATTCTAACGCTGTTCATAAACCTCTACAACCACATTCCTCAAGCGTCATGTGCTCTACAGGTCTTTGCCAGTCTGTGGGGGGGATGGATTGTTCTAGAACTCACCCAGGTGTGATGTCAGAGCTGCCAGCGTGTAATCATTAGATTATCAAGCGCTGAGATTAATTGGCCTCCGGCTGGCTCGCCGTTCCGCATCCTTATGCATTTGGACCGGAGGGTGGCCGGTACGATGTCACAAAGGAACCATTGATTAAGTTCCCTATCATTTTTCCTATTTAATTCATCCTCTCTGTTCTCCCACATAATAACAGGTAGCAGCATTCAGGCACACAGGGGTAGGGAGGGGGAGGGGGGAGACAATGGGCCACTTGTACAGGGGAGGGTGAGAGGGGTGAGGTGGGGAGGGGGGTGACTCCTTATTCAGTGGACCCAGCTGCAGAGGGGCACCCTCAGGTTACATCCTAAATGGTACCCTATTTCCTATAAAGTGCACTACTTTTGTCCAGAGCCCTATAGGAATTGGCAGCCAAATGGGACGTAGTATCAGAATGTCCAACAGACTGGGTCCGGGAGAATAAAGGAGAGAGGGAGGGAGGGAGAGAGGGAAGGACAGAGAGAGGGAGGGAGGGAGGGAGAGAGGGAGGGACAGAGAGAGGGAGGGAGGGAGGGAGGGAGGGAGGGAGGGAGGGAGGGAGGGAGGGAGGGAGGGAGGGAGGGAGGGAGGGAGGGAGGGAGGGAGGGAGGGAGGGAGGGACAGAGAGTGGGAGGGAGGGAGGGAGGGACAGAGAGAGGGGGCGATGGAGGGAGGGACAGAGAGAGGGAGCGATGGAGGGAGGGAGCGAGGGAGGGAGGGAGAGAGGGAGGGAGAGAGGGAGGGACAGAGAGAGGGAGGGACAGAGAGAGGGAGGGACAGAGAGAGAGAGGGAGGGATGGAGGGAGGGAGAGAGGGAGGGAGGGACAGAGAGAGGGAGGGAGGGACAGAGAGAGGGAGGGAGGGGAGGGAGGGACAGAGAGAGAGGGGGAGGGAGGGAGGGACAGAGAGAGGGAGGGAGGGAGGGAGGGACAGAGAGAGGGAGGGAGGGAGGGAGGGAGGGAGGGAGGGAGGGAGGGAGGGAGGGAGGGAGGGAGGGAGGGAGGGAGGGAGGGAGGGAGGGAGGGAGGGAGGGAGGGAGGGAGGGAGGGAGGGAGGGAGGGAGGGAGGGAGGGAAGGAAATACTGAGTATTCAGTTCCATCAACTAACCTAATCATTTGGACAACGTTGGAACAAGCCCAGTGACAGAGGATATGGGGTGAAATATATCACTACACCCAGCGTCTAGGTGCTGTATCTGGAGTATTAAGGAGGAGGCGACGGGGCCGTGACGAGGAAGTACATACGCTCCGAAAAATAGGGCAGAGTCATTGAGTTACATGAACAAAAAGCCCTCTTTCGTCTCGAAGACATTTTGTTAAGCGGATCGGTTAAATTGAGATTGGAGCAGAATAAACCCAAAATAACTTTTAGCAGGGCACGTGTTTCACACAGCTTGTCTTGTAAAAGAAAGTCAAATTAATTAAATTAATTAATAAAATAATTTCTCAAAGGGCATTTCAGTTACCGGTGCATTAAATACTATCTAAGGAAAAGAGAAATAAAGAAGTACAACATACACAGGGTTTAGGTGGTGGGTGTGTGACGAGGGGCCTGGGCCTAGTCAATGGTGCAGTCGCCGACCGAGCAGAGGCCATCCTGTTGGCTGCAGTGACATTTGCTGTTTTAAAGGACATTCCCTGTGATTCTATACATTTTGCCACGGCTGCTATCTGAGTGACTCAAACATTGCAACAAATACAACAAAAGCATTTTTGATTCTCCCCCACTGTCCAGCTTTTCTTTTGGTGATAGTTCGTTCTTAAAGATGTACGTCCATTATCTTTTCTATATATTAGTTCTGGTTTTAGTCATTTAAGTTTGCACTGAAAATATTTTTTTTACGATATATATTTATTACAACTTCCACCGTCAAGTCTAACCTCTAGCTGTCAGATCCGTACCGGCCTGTTGAATGGAAACTCAAAGCGAAGGACTGCACGTCATTAGGAAGGCGTCAGACACTGTTATCAATTAACAGAAAAAAGCTTATATTGTTATTCCATTGTATGATTTTTTATTGTTTTGTGCCACATTATAAGGACACTGTAATTTCAGCAATTTCTCTCTGTTTATCCATCACATTTAAAAAAATAATAATAAAGTTAAGTTTAGAATAATAATTCTTTGGGCAGATCGTCTCATATTGAGGTAATTCCAGAAGAGTGTCATTGTGTTGACACAGTATCTTTGACTTAATGTCAGTGACGCCAAAACAGATTGATATCAGAGAGTCATGGGAGCTAACCCTACCGAGCGTTGCAGGAGCTGTGTGTGTGTGTGTGTGTGTGTGTGTGTGTGTGTGTGTGCCTATACAGCCTGGTTAATCACAGAGTGTCTGTGAGGTGTGCCATTACAGCCGCTACTTTTACCTCTGAGAGATTCTAGCCCTGCTGTCCAGTCCCCCCTCTCTATGACTGACAGATCAGGTCAAAAGGTGAGTCTAGGCCCCCCAACACGGGGGCGGGATTTCCCCTCGGGGCTGGAGGGGCCTGTTTAGACCTAAGCACCTGATTGGTTAATTGAGCTGGCTATTTGGAGAGTGTCACCTAATCCGGTGACTGAGACGTCTTCCGCCCCGCTGACTGATGGCTGTTGATAAAATCTATTCCAAAGCCATTTACTTCTTCCTCTGCTCTGACAAAAGAGGGCTCTGATTTCAGAGTGGTGGTAAAATACAATCCCCCTAAAGCCTGACCTACATGACAAGAAGGGCGGTTATAGGTTCACTTGGCCTCTGTCCCAAATGGCACCCTATTCCCTATTCAGTGACCTGCTTTTGATCAGGGCCTATAGCGCTCTGGTCAAAAGTAGTGCAGTATGCAGGGAATAGGGTGCCATTTGGGACGCAGCCTGGGACAACTAGGCCGACTGCAACACTAGACGTGCCGCTTTGCTTTCACAGGCAGACTAGAAACACCTCCGTATGTCAAACACACAGAGCCAGTCTGGACTCAAACATGAGTTAACCCTTCCATCCACCTCCAGGTGTTGGCCATCAGCTGTGGTTTCGATTTGGAACAACAGTCCTCGTGGGTGGAGAGAAGGGCACAGGATCTACAGTAAAGTAAGGAATCTGTACGTAAGGATGAAATGAACAGCTACGGTTGACATCTTTATCGAGCAAGTGGTACTTGACAATGCTACAGTTGTTTGGGGATTTCTCCGACACACACGCACGCACGCACGCACGCACGCACGCACACACACACACACACACACACACACACACACACACACACACACACACACACACACACACACACACACACACACACACAAACCTGAACCAGAGTCAAGGCTAGGTTAAAACAACAGCAAAGCAGGTCTGTGGACACCAAGACGGACTGAGTGCCAATTTGTGTGTTGAAAGCCTTTACTTATTGCGATGAGCCTGAACGTCAGGGCGGCCGGGGCTCAAGCTGCTGATGTGCTATTATCATTTAATGCTCTAAATGACTAGGTGGACAAACAACTGTCTCTTCTATGTGTCTTTCTCTGTCATGTAAAGACACCAGTCATTAGAAGACGATTCAGGACGTCAGGGTAATAAATCACATGAATAACTCAGGTTCTGACACCCTGCTATTTTCATAGACAAGAGTCTGTTTATTTTCCTGTGAATGTCCAATCAGATTTTTCTGCTATGAACAATGCTGCTGCTATGCTTGATCCTACCGCATCTATTTTGACATTTGACATATGTATTTTACTAGGAAATAATATTGGTATCAAATGACTTCTCTGAAATTGAAATGAATGAATAATAAACTTGAGGTCTATTTTTTCTTCTTCGGTTGAGATACAATT
>NC_034185.2:54404977-54442477 GCF_002021735.2 Oncorhynchus kisutch
AGCAAGGCCATTATCTGAGAGAAGAAGACAGCAAGGCCATTGTCTGAGAGAAGAAGACAGAAAGGCCATAATCTGATAGAAGAAGAAAGCAAGGCCATTATCTGAGAGAAGAAGACAGCAAGGCCATTGTCTGAGAGAAGAAGACAGCAAGGCCATAATCTGAGAGAAGAAGAAAGCAAGGCCATTATCTGAGAGAAGAAGACAGCAAGGCCATTGTCTGAGAGAAGAAGACACCAAGGCCAAAATCTGAGAGAAGAAGAAAGCAAGGCCATTATCTGAGAGAAGAAGACAGCAAGGCCATAATCTGAGAGAAGAAGACAGAAAGGCCATTATCTGAGAGAAGAAGACAGAAAGGCCATTGTCTGAGAGAAGAAGACAGCAAGGCCATTGTCTGAGAGAAGAAGACAGCAAGGCCATTGTCTGAGAGAAGAAGACAGCAAGGCCATTGTCTGAGAGAAGAAGACAGCAAGGCCATTGTCTGAGAGAAGAAGACAGCAAGGCCATTGTCTGAGAGAAGAAGACAGCAAGGCCATAATCTGAGAGAAGAAGACAGCAAGGCCATTGTCTGAGAGAAGAAGACAGCAAGGCCATTGTCTGAGAGAAGAAGACAGCAAGGCCATAATCTGAGAGAAGAAGAAAGCAAGGCCATAATCTGAGAGAAGAAGACAGCAAGGCCATTGTCTGAGAGAAGAAGACAGCAAGGCCATTGTCTGAGAGAAGAAGACAGCAAGGCCATTGTCTGAGAGAAGAAGACAGCAAGGCCATAATCTGAGAGAAGAAGACAGCAAGGCCATTGTCTGAGAGAAGAAGACAGCAAGGCCATTGTCTGAGAGAAGAAGACAGCAAGGCCATAATCTGAGAGAAGAAGAAAGCAAGGCCATAATCTGAGAGAAGAAGACAGCAAGGCCATTGTCTGAGAGAAGAAGACAGCAAGGCCATAATCTGAGAGAAGAAGAAAGCAAGGCCATTATCTGAGAGAAGAAGACAGCAAGGCCATAATCTGAGAGAAGAAGACAGAAAGGCCATTATCTGAGAGAAGAAGACAGACAGGCCATTGTCTGAGAGAAGAAGACAGCAAGGCCATTGTCTGAGAGAAGAAGACAGCAATGCCATTGTCTGAGAGAAGAAGACAGCAATGCCATTGTCTGAGAGAAGAAGACAGCAAGGCCATTGTCTGAGAGAAGAAGACAGCAAGGCCATTGTCTGAGAGAAGAAGACAGCAAGGCCATTGTCTGAGAGAAGAAGACAGCAAGGCCATTGTCTGAGAGAAGAAGACAGCAAGGCCATTGTCTGAGAGAAGAAGACAGCAAGGCCATTGTCTGAGAGAAGAAGACAGTAAGGCCATTGTCTGAGAGAAGAAGACAGCAAGGCCATTGTCTGAGAGAAGAAGACAGCAAGGCCATTGTCTGAGAGAAGAAGACAGCAAGGCCATTGTCTGAGAGAAGAAGACAGCAAGGCCATTGTCTGAGAGAAGAAGACAGCAAGGCCATTGTCTGAGAGAAGAAGACAGCAAGGCCATTGTCTGAGAGAAGTATCAAGAAAGTGTAACAAAACAGCGCCTGCCGGTTCCCGCTAACTCTGTCATGGTGGTATTCATAGGGTGGTATTCGTATTGCCGGTTGTTACATATTCCAGGCTTCTGTCTTCTCCCCTCTACTACCGAAGAGCCAAGCACAGTGGGGGTGGTGATGCTGTTATGAGGCAACGTGATTGGATGGAACTCATCAAAAGTTTTGAATTCTGGTTGGATTGTCGTCAAGGATGGTGGTCAAGGCTGGTGACTGGCTGTTGTTGTGCTGGCATGGATCTTTAGAATAGGTTTGGAATGTATTTATTAAAAGCTAAATGATCCAACATTATTTATACAGGTATATTATATATCTACCACTAGTTAATTATTTTTTGTTCTTCAAAACATTTATAGGAAATGCATATTATTATGCTCAACCTATATATATATATATTGTTATTTTTTCAAATTAATAGGAAAATACAGATATTCTGGACATTGCGACATTGAAAATGTACATTTTTGTATCTATTTCTGGACTTTCTTTGAATTTGAAATAACATTTAAGAATTTTAGAATCAGGGAAATTATTACAAAATAGCTAGCGAGCTAGCTACAGTGTATTAATATAACAAAAAGTATGCCTTCAAATATCAGTAATTTAACATAACATGAATCATATCTAACAAATCAAATGTATTATAATTATTTATATAATATAACAAATGCTGGTGTTGGACATTTAATAACCTACTTTCCATTTAGCAAAAAAATCATTCCACCAGCTAAAGATTTCGCAATAACAGCAAATCTAACTGAAACGAACCTTCAAACACTATTTATCTCAATGTCAGCTTTTGTGCTCTTAGCCGTTGTGGCCGATTGGACACGGTAGCTTCTAAAGGTCGTTGGATGGTTGACCTGGTGGCTCCGAGGGATTATGGAGTTATGGTTACGTAGTGTTTTCTCTTTCTATTCCCCTACCTGTCTGTGCATCTCAGAGCGGCTGTGTGTGTGTGTGTGTGTGTGTGTGTGTGTGTGTGTGTCAGAGCTGTGGCTGCTGTCCACTCTTCAGGCCGGCTTAACATTGCCATTGTGTTGAGCCCTGGCTGGGAGATTAATGCTGCCCGGGAAACACTTCAGATTAGGCCAGATGACAAATATACAGTCTTACCTCTTACCTAGCCTGTTAGAGCTCTGGGGGAGATGAGAAGGGACTACACATTTTCTCTCCATCTATACACCTACTGTTTTAAGTCCACCATTATGTCTGTCTTTCCCTCGCCTTCATCTCTCCCCTCGTTCCTCTGTCTCGCCCTCGTCCCAAAATCACAGTTAAATGACAGATGAAGCAATGTGATTTATAATCAGGTCACAGAGAGCCAGGCCGGGGCAGAGAGGTGAATCTGACACATCAGAGATGGAGAGAGGGTCTGTGACCTGCCCAAACACCCTCATATATCTACTCTGTCTCTGACTAATACCACAATACCACCAGGGTTCCCTCTCTCTCTCTTCATCCCCTATGGCAGGGTTTCCCAAACTCGGTCCTGGGGTCCCCCCTGGGTGCACATTATGGGTTTTGCCCTAGCACTATACAGCTGATTAAAATAATCAAAGCTTGATGATAAGTTGAGGGGGGGGGGGGGGGCGTTGGGACATTAGCTCTCTCACTAAAAACATCCTCATATTTGACTTTGACAACCACAAAACTAGCAAATACACAGTACTACAAATTAACTAACGCTTACACATGAACTAAAGCTAACAGTACTACACATGAACTAAAGCTAACAGTACTACACATGAACTAAAGCTAACAGTACTACACATGAACTAAAGCTAACAGTACTACACATGAACTAAAGCTAACAGTACTACACAATAACTAAAGCTAACAGCTAACACATGAACTAAAGCTAACAGTACTACACATGAACTAAAGCTAACAGTACTACACATGAACTAAAGCTAACAGTACTACACAATAACTAAAGCTAACAGCTAACACATGAACTAAAGCTAACAGTACTACACATGAACTAAAGCTAACAGTACTACACAATAACTAAAGCTAACAGTACTACACATGAACTAAAGCTAACAGTACTACACAATAACTAAAGCTAACAGCTAACACATGAACTAAAGCTAACAGTACTACACATGAACTAAAGCTAACAGTACTACACATGAACTAAAGCTAACAGTACTACACAATAACTAAAGCTAACAGCTAACACATGAACTAAAGCTAACAGTACTACACATTAACTAAAGCTAACAGTACTACACATGAACTAAAGCTAACAGTACTACACATTAACTAAAACTAACAGTACTGCACATGAACTAAAGCTAACAGTACTACACAATAACTAAAGCTAACAGTACTACACATGAACTAAAGCTAGCAGTACTACACATGAACTAAAGCTAACAGTACTACACAATAACTAAAGCTAACAGTACTACACATGAACTAAAGCTAGCAGTACTACACATGAACTAAAGCTAACAGTACTACACAATAACTAAAGCTAACAGTACTACACATGAACTAAAGCTAACAGTACTACACATGAACTAAAGCTAACAGTACTACACATTAACTAAAGCTAACAGTACTACACATTAACTAAAGCTAACAGTACTACACATTAACTAAAGCTAACAGCTAACACATTAACTAAAGCTAACAGTACTACACATGAACTAAAGCTAACAGTACTACACATGAACTAAAGCTAACAGTACTGCACATGAACTAAAGCTAACAGTACTACACAATAACTAAAGCTAACAGTACTACACATGAACTAAAGCTAACAGTACTACACATGAACTAAAGCTAGCAGTACTACACATGAACTAAAGCTAACAGTACTACACAATAACTAAAGCTAACAGTACTACACATGAACTAAAGCTAACAGTACTACACATGAACTAAAGCTAACAGTACTACACATTAACTAAAGCTAACAGTACTACACATTAACTAAAGCTAACAGTACTACACATTAACTAAAGCTAACAGCTAACACATTAACTAAAGCTAACAGTACTACACATGAACTAAAGCTAACAGTACTACACATGAACTAAAGCTAACAGTACTGCACATGAACTAAAGCTAACAGTACTACACAATAACTAAAGCTAACAGTACTACACATGAACTAAAGCTAACAGTACTACACATGAACTAAAGCTAACAGTACTACACATTAACTAAAGCTAACAGCTAACACATTAACAAAAGCTAACAGTACTACACAATATCTAAAGCTAACAGCTAACACATTAACTAAAGCTAACAGTACTACACAATAACTAAAGCTAACAGTACTACACAATAACTAAAGCTAACAGTACTACACATTAACTAAATCTAACAGTACTACACATTAACTAAAGCTAACAGTACTACACATTAACTAAAGCTAACAGTACTACACATTAACTAAAGCTAACAGTACTACACATTAACTAAATCTAACAGTACTACACATGTTATGCACTGTCTAGGGCTTCCTCCCTCTGTCTCAGTCTAACAGCCCAGAGCTGCATGCGACTGAGGACTACCGAGGACTCTGCTGGTCATCTATCACAACACACAGGGATGTCTGCACGTACCACCGCTGTAAGCACAATCCACCGGCAGCCCCAATACATCTGCATACGAGATGCAACAAATGCTGGGGCTGGTAGAAAATCAGTGTGAGAGGGTGTGTGTGTGTGTGTGTGTGTGTGTATGTGCGCGCGCGTCTCCACCTGTGCGTGTATGTGTGTCTTTACGCACCTGTGTGTGTGTGTGTGTGTGTGTGTGTCTGTCCACATGGTGAAGGCAGCTCAGGTTTGAATGATTCATCCTGCTGTTCTACACTCATCCAGGAAGAGCTGACTGTGGTAGAATAGCAGGAATCCTCTCTCTGTCCCACCGTATGCTAGCCGTAAAACATTGCAAAGTGATTTAGCTACCTGGGCCTAGCAGCCGAGCGAGGACACCAGACAATAAAGGAAAGGCTCCACATTTAACATTTAAACAGTCATTATCGACGGACGCGCCATTCACTCCCAACATTGTTTTTGCTTGCGTAAGGGAGAAATGCAATGCAATCTCAGGCCTAGGGATGGGTGGATGAGTGGATGGAGAGAAAGAGAGAGAAAGAGAGAGAGAGAAAGAAAGACAGAATGAGAGTGAGAGAGGCAGAGAGAGAGAGAGAGAGAGAGAGACAGACAGAGAGAGAGAGACAGAGAGAGAGAGAGAGAGAGAGAGAGAGAGAGAGAGAGAGAGAGAGAGAGAGAGACAGAGAGAGAGAGAGAGAGAGAGAGACAGAGAGAGAGAGAGAGAGAGAGAGAGAGAGAGAGAGAGAGAGAGAGAGAGACAGAGAGAGAGAGAGAGAGAGAGAGAGAGACAGAGACAGAGAGAGAGAGAGAGAGAGACAGAGAGACAGAGAGAGAGAGAGAGAGAGACAGAGAGAGAGAGACAGAGAGAGAGGGGGGGGGGGTCCATCCTTATACTGATTAAATAAAAGTTAGATAAAATACACTGGGCAGTCAAATCTCTGTTAAATTAACATATGGAAGCTGGAGGACGGGGATAATGGTCTGCTATTGTGAGATAGAAATGCAATAATGAAGAGTGGGATGGTCCGACCAGTCTAATTACAAGGGATACATAACTCAGGGAAGGTCTGGATGGCTGTACTCATAGAAATAAAATGACTGCCAGTCCCCCCCAGCAAAGACCACATTAACTTGAATGGGAATTTCAGTTATAGTGACTCCATTTCTCTGGCTGAGTGGGTTGGCCAGGGCTTTTATATGTGGTGGCGTAGAATTAGAGACACTGTTCCCGATAACAAGGTCAAATACAAACTCGGTAAATTACAAGCATGGGGATGGGGAGAAGAGAGAGATGGGAGAGAAGGAGGAGAGGTGACAGAGGAGAGATTGACTAGAGACAGGAAGACCTTTGCTAGATGGACACTCCCTTGATAAGGCCTATTCACTTGCAAGAGAGAAAGAGTGAGAGAGCGAGACAGAGAAACAGAGACAGAGGGAGAGAAAGACACGGGGAGAGAGAAAGAGACAGAGAGAGACAGAGACAGAGAGAGAGACAGAGAGAGAGACAGAGAGAGAGAGGGAGAGAGACAGAGAGACAGAGAGAGAGAGAGAGGGAGAGGGAGGGAGAGAGAGAGAGAGAGCGAGAGAGAGAGAGAGAGAGAGAGAGAGCATGGATAATGGAAGGATGAGACACATTGTCTGATTTATAAGCCCTAAAAAGCGACACTTGCTGAATAAAACTAATCACAATGCACTGTAAAGGAGCATGTCCTTGGCTATATCAACACAGCTTCCTTTACTCCAGAAGGTTACTGAAACAACAACAAGGCTTATCAACGTACAGTATTACTCATCACACCAGCTACACAAACACAGATAACAGAAATATTATTCAAACGTGACGTCATGGTTACACACAGCTGTCCCTATCACCTTAACACTAGAACTGCTAAAGCAGTCATTTTGACTGCTCATTATTACTCCTTTGCCCATCCTCGTCCTTGCCTTGTCCTAACCAAGTCTAACACACTGCCGCTGTTAGAATCTTAATATCACCAACAGAACTAGCGTCACAACCAGTTTGTTATGGCGTCCCCTCGTGCCACTGCTCCGCTCCTCCCAACAGCTGAAAGTGTTGAGCCCCGATGATAATCACTCCAATAATTGCCTCAAAACTGAACCTAAACTATACCGGAACTAATGTCAACATACAACAACAGATGAAATACATGAAGTAAAGTATGATGGGGAGAAAGGGGGGGAATGGCAGAGTTGATGCATAATGATGTCATCACCAATTGTGAATGAAGAACAGGGCGGACCATTCGATTGTATTGATCCAGTCTAATTATAGGCCTAATCTCAAAATGGCATGTACCCTATATCAGTTCACCCAATCAAAGCAGTCGTATCGGTCTCCTCTGGCCTACTTGGAGAAGGCTACACAGGAAAAGCGTGCATTTTTGTACACGCTGAACGGCTTTCCATATCTGGGAAAAGATCCACATCTGGCAGCAGGTGAGCGAGTGTCAGAGAATGTGACGATGAGGGCTTGTGGAACCTTACATTGGCAAGGGGACACATGTCACTTCACTGTCATTGGCGGACAAGTTTCTTGCAAAGAAAACAACTCCAGTCGGCACCATGAACAAAGTGAGATGGGAGCTCCCTCCCTTTGCACAGCCGTTGTACTACAACAGTGTTGAAGAATGACAAGACAACCCGCGTTTACCAATGCAAGGCAAGAAAGAACGTTTTGGTCATGAGTGGGCAGTACGATTAGTACACAGTATGCAGTTTAAGTAAGTAGTAGGCAGGCCAGATTTGAACATGGCCATAGTATTTCTGTGTTACTCTTGGTCCTGTATGTGTTCTATGGCCATAGTATTTCTGTGTTACTCTTGGTCCTGTATGTGTTCTATGGCCATAGTATTTCTGTGTTACTCTTGGTCCTGTATGTGTTCTATGGCCATAGTATTTCTATGTTACTCTTGGTCCTGTATGTGTTCTCTGTATGTATTTCAGAGGAGTTGGAATAAAGCAGAAGAAACGTTTCCCTTGGAAGTCCATGTGGAATAAAGTGCTTCCATTGGTCTCGCTATATTAATGTGGTCCGGCACCGTGAGTAATCAGCTCACTACAAGAGAGAGGCGAAGCTGCTTATGGCAAAGCAGAGCGTTGATTAATTACAGACCGCGTGCAGACGCACGCAGAGACACAACGGCACTACAACTGTCATGTGACCTTTTGGACTTCACGTGAAGAATCACATTCTTTCTATATGAAAACACAAGGGTTTTCCCTGGAAATGATTGATGAGGTGAGTTACTAATGGACCAAAGGGCACCTGTAAATGAACTGTTGAAAGGCTACAACAACAATGGATATCGGTCACCTGGACTGGAGATAATTAGCAGTCTACCTATGTCTGCTACAATGGTGTCACGAGTCCGACCAAGGGTGTTTCCTTTTCCCGGGCGGGTGGCGCTCAGCGGTCGTCGTCACCGGCCTATTAGCTGCCACTGATTGTTTTTCCTCCCCCTCCTTGTATGTTTAGTGGTAGCACCTGTGTAGGGTTAATTAGTTTGTCTTTATTAGACAGCCGGCCCGCCTGGTTGTTGTGCGGGATTATTTCTATGTAACCTTCGGCTCTGTTGTAGAGGTACGTGTTTGTGCCTGGTCGTGATTTGTTCCATTGTACTTTTTGATTCCCTGTGTTTGGGAACGTAACTTTTGTGAGCACCCTGTGGTGCGTTAGGTGCTATTAAAAGACGCACAGCATTGAACTCTCTGTCTCCTGCATTTGACTCCACACCCACGACACCCGGAGCATTACAAATGGATTAAACTTCCCTTTCAGATGTATATTTAAATTGTACATGGTCCCGGTAATACATTTAATGAATAACCTGATGGATAGAAAAATAACCAATATGTCTTTTTTAGGGAAGGAGAACAGGGCTTCATGTAGAAGTCTCAGCGTTATATTCAACCAGATTGTATATGGTACTATACAACAACAATGTATATTTTGAGAGGAGAAAGAGAGAGGGCCTCATATAGCAGCCATGTCTCACTACGTCCCTTATGAATCCTTTAAGCCTCCTCTTCTCCTCAGACTGTAAACAGCTGATGCCTCAGACCGATACACAAACAAACTACAGACCAAGCTACAGGGAGCCATAATGACTCCTAATGCAAAGTGACAGACTGCACATACTGAAGAGGTTTGCTGCGCTGGGCTGTGGTTATTTAAAGGCTACTCTCCCCAAAACGACGCCCAGGACACAGATTAAATGAGGAGGGAGAGATGAAGGGATGGAGGGCTGTTGTGTGGCGTCAGGGACTCACCAGTCAAAGGGAAAGTGGCCATCAGACCAGGATTCAAATACTATTTGAGATCTTTCAAATACTTTGAGCCTTTAGTCTGGACATTAGCCTGTCTGGACTTTAGCCTGTCTGGACTTTAGCCTGTCTGGACTTTAGCCTGTCTGGAGATTAGTCTGGATTTTAGTCTGTCTGGACTTTAGCCTGTCTGGAGATTAGTCTGGATTTTAGTCTGTCTGGACTTTGGTCTGGACTTTAGTCTGTCTGGACTTTAGCCTGTCTGGACTTTAGACTGGACTTTAGCCTGTCTGGACTTTGGTCTGGACTTTAATCTGTCTGAACTTTAGCCTGTCTGGACTTTAGACTGGACTTTAGCCTGTCTGGACTTTAGACTGGACTTTAGCCTGTCTGGACTTTAGTCTGGACTTTCTCCTGTCTTGGCCTTTAGTCTGGCCTTTAGTCTGGACTTTCTCCTGTCTTGGCCTTTAGTCTGGACTTTAGCCTGTCTGGACTTTGATCTGGACTTTAGCCTGTCTGGACTTTGGTCTGGACTTTAATCTGTCTGAACTTTAGCCTGTCTGGACTTTAGACTGGACTTTAGCCTGCCTGGACTTTAGTCTGGACTTTAGCCTGCCTGGACTTTAGTCTGGACTTTAGCCTGCCTGGACTTTAGTCTGGACTTTCTCCTGTTTTGGCCTTTAGTCTGGCCGTTAGTCTGGACTTTCTCCTGTCTTGGCCTTTAGTCTGGACTTTAGCCTGTCTGGAGTGCTAGTTGGGCGTGTTTGAACCCTGGTCTGGAAATGATAGGGGGAAGGGGGCTGGGGGCCTGTGCGGGACTTCAGGGAGGGAAAGGAAAGGGAAAGAGGGATACCAACTGAATGTATTCAACTGAAATGTTGAATTTAACCCAACCTTTTTCGCATTTAACCCAAACCCTCTGAATCAGAAAGGTGTGGGGGGCTGACTTAATCGACATCCACGTCTTCGGCGCCCGGGAAACAGTGGGTTAACTGCCTTGCTCAGGGGCAGAATGACAGATTTTTACCTTGTCAGCTTGGGGATTGATTCGAGTGTAGCAGGCCTATGTGGTCTCTGGTTAACGAGGTTAAGGTAATGGAGTTTTAAAGGGGAACACCTTGAGAGGGATTGGGAGTGTCTTTGTTCTACAGGGACTAAGGGCTATAGGGCCTGTACTGATGGTCTCTGTGAGACTGTTCATGTTTACTAAAGGGAGGCCCTCTGGTCTGTAATGACCAAATACACAGAGTTTAAGACTTGGCCCTAATGCACCCAAGCTGCTGCAGAGAGAGAGAGAGAGAGAGAGAGAAAGAGGGAGGAGAAAAGAGAGGGAGACAAAGAGAGAGGAGATCAAAAATAAAGTAAGAAAGAAAGAGAGAGCGACCTATTACACTGGGACAAATTATCCTTTATTACAAATCATTTTAAACTATAAAAAAAATGCCGAAAATATCTAATACGCATTGGGAAAAAACAAAATGTGCAGTTTTGGCACGTAAATATGTGGCCTCCTGCCACAAGCCGAGGGACAGCCAGTGAAAAGTACCAATGTAACAATAGTATTTGCTATTTTCTTTGGTTATGGCTTTCATACCATGCCATGTGGCTTTTCAGTCATGTTGAGACTGGTCTACTACTATTACTGTAACATATTATTATTCTCATGACTAATGTTGTTGTAGTTCTGTTAATGTTAATATCATTACCACTACTACTAGGCCTCCTATTATTATTATTATTATTAGTAGTAGTAGCAGTATTAGTATTATTATAATTATTAGTGGTAGTAGTAGTAGTAGTACTAGTATTATTATAATTATTAGTGGTAGTAGTAGTAGTAGTACTATTATTAGTATTATTATTAGTGGTAGTAGTAGTAATAGTAGTAGTAGTAGTATTATTATTAGTGGTAGTAGTAGTATTATTATTATTAGTAGTAGTAGTAGTACTATTATTAGTATTATTATTAGTGGTAGTAGTAGTAATAGTAGTAGTAGTAGTATTATTATTAGTGGTAGTAGTAGTATTATTATTATTAGTAGTAGTAGTAGTGGTAGTAGTATATATAGTAGTATTAGTAGTAGTAGTATTACAATTATTTGTATTAGTATTAATATTATTATTAGTAGTAGTAGTATTAGTACTTTTATTATAATTATTACTTTATTACAGTTAGTCAGACCAGTGTAGTTATATGTGTACATTGACATTGTAAGTAATATAACTTCCCATGTCAATAAAGTCTATTGAATTGAACTGAGAGTGAGGGAACGCTTTTACTTTCTCAAAGGGCTTGGTGAAGATCTACTTTCACAGGGAAAGAGGAACCGGTAAGGCAACAGGAACACACACACAAGTGCGTCGCAAATGGCATCCTATTCTCTATATAGTCCAACACCTTTGAGGCCTCTGGTCTAAAACAGCACACTATGTAGGGAATAGGGTGCCATTTGGGACACAAAAACACAGACTCCTGTTCTGTTCGGAATGAATCAATCAGGTTTTTGAAAAGAGGAGTGAGAAGAAGGTTCACAAGGTCAAAAAACAACTCCTTTCACTTTCCACCCAAATCAAAACTCAAAAGTGAAGCAGGCACAGAGCTTTCTGAAAGCGGAGAGTCAGTGGCACACCGTGGCTTTTCAAACACTGTGTCTGGGTCCCAAATGGTTCCCTATTCCCTACATAGTGTGCTGTTTTAGACCAGAGGCCTCAAAGGTGTTGGACTATATAGAGAATAGGATGCCATTCACTATAGGGAATAGGGTGCCATTAGGGACACAGCCAGTGCTTTATTCTATTCTTCCAAGAGGAAGACCGGCCTAGACCTTTTCTCTGTAACACCCTGTAATGGGGACGGGGTGACTTGTGAAGCTTGGCCCTTCGACAAAGAAAGCCTCTTTTGGCATCAAATGAAGAAAACTCACCAACTCTTCCCCTGTATGAGTGACTAGGCCTACATCCTGACCTGTATGAGTGACTAGGCCTATATCCTGACCTGTATGAGTGACTAAGCCTACATCCTGACCTGTATGAGTGACTAGGCCTACATCCTGACCTATATGAGTGACTAGGCCTACATCCTGACCTGTATGAGTGACTAGGCCTACATCCTGACCTGTATGAGTGACTAAGCCTACATCCTGACCTGTATGAGTGACTAGGCCTACATCCTGACCTATATGAGTGACTAGGCCTACATCCTGACCTGTATGAGTGACTAGGCCTACATCCTGACCTGTATGAGTGACTAGGCCTATATCCTGACCTGTATGAGTGACTAAGCATACATCCTGACCTGTATGAGTGACTAGGCCTACATCCTGACCTATATGAGTGACTAGGCCTACATCCTGACCTGTATGAGTGACTAGGCCTACATCCTGACCTGTATGAGTGACTAAGCCTACATCCTGACCTGTATGAGTGACTAGGCCTACATCCTGACCTGTATGAGTGACTAGGCCTACATCCTGACCTGTATGAGTGACTAGGCCTACATCCTGACCTGTATGAGTGACTAGGCCTACATCCTGACCTGTATGAGTGACTAGGCCTACATCCTGACCTGTATGAGTGACTAGCCCTACATCCTGACCTGTATGAGTGACTAGGCCAACATCCTGACCTGTATGAGTGACTAGGCCTACATCCTGACCTGTATGAGTGACTAGGCCTACATCCTGACCTGTATGAGTGACTAGCCCTACATCCTGACCTGTATGAGTGACTAGGCCTACATCCTGACCTGTATGAGTGACTAGGCCTACATCCTGACCTGTATGAGTGACTAGGCCTACATCCTGACCTGTATGAGTGACTAGGCCTACATCCTGACCTGTATGAGTGACTAGGCCTACATCCTGACCTGCATGAGTGACTAGGCCTACATCCTGACCTATATGAGTGACTAGGCCTACATCCTGACCTGTATGAGTGACTAGGCCTACATCCTGACCTATATGAGTGACTAGGCCTACATCCTGACCTGTATGAGTGACTAGGCCTACATCCTGACCTGTATGAGTGACTAGGCCTACATCCTGACCTGTATGAGTGACTAGGCCTACATGCTGACCTGTATGAGTGACTAGACCTACATCCTGACCTGTATGAGTGACTAGGCCTACATCCTGGCCTGTATGAGTGACTAGGCCTACATCCTGACCTGCATGAGTGACTAGGCCTACATCCTGACCTATATGAGTGACTAGGCCTACATCCTGACCTGTATGGCAGTCTCTCTAGCAGTGAGTGTAGAAAGAAGAAAATCCCCCACGCTGCCAGTAACACTCGTTTATCCAAAGCTTCGTCAAAGCGGTCTCTACCTGTAGCTGGAGAATGATATCTCGTCAGCCCCAACAAAGATGGCCGCCAGGTCAGACTGGAAATAGGGAGGAGAAATTCTCTGTAACATTTTACCTAAAGCCTTAGGTATAATGATGTATTACTTGTTATAAGCATGCATAAGCCCTAGAAACAAGTGTTAAAATGCATTATAACAGCATTATAATGCATTACACCTTCAGGCATAACGGCGCAAAGTGTTACCAAAGTGTTACCACCCTACGACAAGCCTCCTTGAGAAAAACAGCTTCTCTACCAGGGAGGAAATATTACAGCTCAAAGTTCTCCTTTCCTTCCTGAATCCTGACACTTGTTAAAATGGCAATTGAAAGTTACTGTGCAATCACTTGTCTTCTTCGCACGTGTCTTCCACCCAAATTGCAGAGCAACATTTTTTCTCTCCTCTTCCAAGCACATTAGGCATGCAGCCTAATCAAGGCAAATTGGGCTTAATTGCCTCCTCCCAAAGAGAAGTAACAAGGGGAGAGGAATTGAATAGAATCTGGTGCACTTCTGTCGGAGTTGGTGTGTTTTTCTTTCTCGTCTAGCTTCTCTGATTACTCAGAGAGAAAGGGAGAGAGAAAGAGACAGACGGAGAGAGACAGACGGAGAGAGAGGCCACATGAGGAGAGTGAACCTACAACAATATATACTTTCTTTGCAATTACATTCAAACTTTGTGCGATTACATTCAGAAAAAATATTTCACTTTCATGTGCACTATTCAAAACAGACTATGACTAAAGCCTTTGGGGTCAATAACAAAAATAAATCTCCAAAAAGAGAGACAAACTGACTCGACTCAAGGGGCTAAGCTGTGAAACAACTAAAGAGAAAAACACAAACTCATTTGGTTGACATTGATTTCACACAGAGCCTCTGCTGCAGAACTGTGTCTCTGTCTGGGTCCTAGTGGACGTTTTTAGCGGTTTAATATTGGCAGTGGGAAGTGCCATGGAACAGAAAAACACTATCCGTTGTTCCCCACTAATGATCTGAATCTGTGGGGAACAGCTGATCAAGCTGGGTGATCAATGTGTATCTATGGATTTCTTGAAGGTAGGCTCAATACACACACACACACACACACGGATTGGGCGGTATCTAGATTTTCATATTCTCATACCGTCTTTCTCTCATACGGGATTTACAGTATTACCGACATAGCACACAAGGGGGCGCTAAAATGCAAGAAAAGTCCATTTGGCCTCCATTACCAGAATGCTAACCAACTTAGCGCAAACTAACATCGAAATCACATAGACAATGTTATTTAAATGCTAATGAACAAAAAATAAAAACTAATTGCAAAGACAGACAAATCCAGCTCATAAAGTTATACAAGCACAGCTAGTAGCTACTGAATGTCATTTTCGGTGAGTGGGGACATTTACAAGCCAAAGTGAACTAAATAAATTGTGCAAATGAACAAAGTTGTGACGCATGCGTTTCTGAAGGAAGAGCAACATGTGCACTTGGAGCAGAGGGGAGAAGAATGGAGGAGAAAGACAACACTAGTAGGAGGCACAGGGAAACAATGGCAGCTGGACAGCTCTTTGACTTCTGGCAGAAAGCTATAATAAGGTATCTGGTGGCAAACATTTAGTAGTGAATCTCATACAAGCGTAACTTCGTCACCTCATGTGTGCCTCACAACAGTGACTCTCCAATAGATAAAGAACGCTATGGACTTACCAGCTCCCGCTTTCTCCCGTTGTGCTATTGACAAACAAACACCTGGCTGGCTCAACTGCTCTGGGGCACAATGGTAAGCTTCATAATGTAAAATAATGTGACAGGTGAAATGAGGAATGAGGAATGCAATCTGCTTTATCTGAAATCTGCTTTAAGGTATTGCACAAGTTGACTGCTGGTAACAACTTAAAAAGTAGCTACAAATATTCTAATTTATTGAACAACTTCAATGAAATCGTTTTGACAGTATTGAAAAACCATCTCGTGGCTTTTTCCAAGTACCCTGGTATTCAGTATATACGGTATATCGCCCAAGCCTAACACACACCCACACAGATCTTACTTATCTCTCCCTCTCTATCCACACTATCTCTGATATCTGCTGCAGTACCTTTTCAGTATCGCTGATATCTGCTGCAGTATCTCTGCAGTATCTCCGATACCTGCTGCAGTATCTCCGATACCTGCTGCAGTGTCTCTGCAGTATCTCTGATATCTGCTGCAGTGTCTCTGCAGTATCTCTGATATCTGCTGCAGTATCTCTGATATCTGCTGCAGTATCTCTGATACCTGCTGCACTATCTCTGATATCTGCTGCAGTACCTTTTCAGTATCTCTGCAGTATCTCTGCAGCATCTCTGCAGTATCACTGATATCTGCTGTAGTATCTCTGTTGTATCTCTGCAGCATCTCTGCAGCAACTCTGCAGTATCGCTGATATCTGCTGCAGTATCTCTGCAGTATCGCTGATACCTGCTGCAGTATCTCTGATATCTGCTGCAGTGTCTCTGCAGTATCTCTGATATCTGCTGCAGTATCTCTGCAGTATCTCTGATATCTGCTGCAGTATCTCTGCAGTATCTCTGATATCTGCTGCAGTATCTATGCAGTATCTCTGATACCTGCTGCAGTATCTCTGATATCTGCTGCAGTATCTCTGCAGTATCTTTGATATCTGCTGCAGTATCTATGCAGTATCTCTGATATCTGCTGCATTATCTCTGATATCTGCTGCAGTATCTCTGATATCTGCTGCAGTATCTCTGCAGTATCTCTGATATCTGCTGCAGTATCGCTAATATCTGCTGCAGTATCTCTGCAGTATCTCTGATATCTGCTGCAGTATCTCTTCAGTATCTCTGTGTAGAAACTCTGCAGCTCTTCTGGCAAGCCAGACCAGGTCGGCCTTCCCTCGTCATCCACACCGGTCCAGAGCCAGAAGAAACATCACAAGGTCTCAGAGGACACATCCCTCCTTCTGTTCAACACAAACCCAGATTATCGGTTGCTGTTAAATTTTAGTTTGTCTGTTGAGATTGTGATGTTACATAAACACATGTAGGACAGGTGTGTGTGTGTGTGTTGCTGTTAAATTCCCTCAGTGTGGAGTCTGGTGCCAACCCCCTGAGCTACAGATTGATGGTCACGCCAGTCAAACAGAGCGGGAGGCTCCTCTGTTCCCCAGAGTGGGTGAGATACTGAATGGGCCGGATGGAAACCACACGGAGGGAGGCCATTTTGGATCAAACATGGAGGACACTATGGTGTCAACTGGATAGACTGGTCATAATGAGAGAAACAGGAAACTATGTTGCTGACCTTGATAAAGCATTGATGCTACAGTGAATGATCTTTGCTTCATGGTTGAGTGAAATACACGGCTCTACAGTGCAACTACGTATTTTACTCGCATATGCCCCTAAATATTTAGCTGTGCGACCTGGAATGTTTTATTTATGAGAACCAGTGTGCATAGAAATAAATCACCCAGATGATAATTGTTGCAATGATTACTTCACTGTACCACAGCCCCTGAGAGCCATGGAGAATACACAGAAAACGGATTCATGACCGTCACGCTTGCAACATTACTACAAAGAAAACGGTTTGTTACCTCAAATATGTTTGTGTGCTACAACATTTTTCAAATAAGGCACACAGAGTAGAGAGCCTAAAGTCCTGGAGAGTATCCAGGTAGGGCCTACAAAAGTCCTGGAGAGTATCCAGGTAGGGCCTACAAAAGTCTTGGAGAGTATCCAGGTAAGGCCTACAAAAGTCCTGGAGAGTATCCAGGTAGGGCCTACAAAAGCCAAACCGTCAAGGAATGCATATATTCCTAACTAAAGATGATTCAACGGAAAACAACATTGGCCTTAACATTTTTTTTTAATGAAAAATATGTTTTCAACAAGTCTGAATCAAATCAGGAAGCATGACAATGATTGACTCAGTTCCAAATAGTGTAAAAAGATGCAGCTCTCGATCAATTAAAACAATTCTCAAACAGTCTGACAAGAACAAGAAGCCTCTCAGAGTTGAGAACCTCACCACTACTGGGTCCCTGTCATAGAAAACCCTCGGGGGCCATTGTCATTGTATTCATTAGTGTGCACACAGCTGCCACAATAACACTAAATGTGTGGTATCTCTGGTTAGCATCAGTCCCACAGTCTGTCTCTGGAGTCTGTGTTGATGGATTGGATTAACAAGGTTTGGACACGGTCTAAGCTCTTCCCATGTTCCCCCCTTCACTCGCTGAAAGACTTCCAGATGATACTATACCAACTTTCTCACTAGAGAACCGCACACACACACACACACACACACACACACTTCTCCCATGTTTCAAGTTCGAGAATAGTATAACAAATTCCTGCATTCTAGAAGGTCAATAAATCAATGAGGACAGTGTTTTCTTTGGGCTAATTGTTTGAGCGGCGGCTGTGTGTGTGTGTTTGTGTGTGTGAGACGTTTCCTCTCCCACGCTAAAGTGTCCCTGTTAGCGGGAGCACCGTAGTTGTAATTGACAACTGATGGAAACGGGAAATAATTTGATCCCTGTATGCAACCGGAGACAATGAGGAGCGAAGGAGACAGAGAGGGGGAGGACAGCGAGGAGAGAGGAGAAAGACAAAGATGGGAGACTGGGGAAAGAGAGGGGAGAGGAGGGAAGGAGACAACGGAAACACTCATAATGGTTTGTGTAGATTCCGTCAGACAGAGAGGAGGTCGGGGGTCGGGGTTCACTCCCTAAAGGGAGGCAGCAGGATTACCCTTGTCTGTTGAGATTGTGACGTTACATAAACACATGTAGGACAGGTGTGTGTGTGTGTGTGTGTGTGTGTGTCAGATCTCCTCTTCCCACTCAGAGTAGGGTTTCATCATAGCTTCTTGTTCTGAACCTAGAAGCTGCAAAGTCACTGAGGTGTGTAACCCCATAAAATGTTGTTTCACTATCCAGGTTTGAAATTCCATCCTGACGACACACGCACTTCCTGTTTCGCTTCTAATTGCACAGTTTCCCTAATTAACCAAACCCGCCCTCCTTCTCCTAAGACGTAGGGCGTCAAACCACACCAACACCAACAAGAAACTTGTGTGTTTCTGTAAATTCACACATATCCTGTGAACCAGCTCTGTGAACCAACTCCAAGCTGTTTAATAAGTATTATGAAACTAAAAGGCACTTTCTTCTTCTCTGAGGCAACACGGCTTCCTCTCCTCTAGAGAAGATCTCACCCATGCGTGTGTGCCCAGTGTCTTACACCTAGGAGAGGAGAAGTGAAGACCCAGCTAGATCTTCTGCCTCCTTGCCAAGTGTGCATCCTCCTCTCTCCATCTCAATGAGGGACCACGGGAAATTACAATTGGCTCAGAACAGGGCAGCACAGCTGGCCCCGTAAATCTCTCATGGTTCAAATTGGAGGAGAGATTGTCTTCTTTACTACTTGTTTTAGTAAGAAGTGTTGACAAGCTGAATGCACCAAGGTGTCTGTTTAAACTACTAGCTCACAGCTCAGACACACATGCATACCCCACAAGACATGCCACCAGAGGTCCCCAGGTCAAGAACAGACTATGGGAGGCGCACAGTACTACATACAGTGGTTTGCGAAAGTATTCACCCCCCTTGTCTTTTTTCCTATTTTGTTGCCTTACAACCTGAAATTAAAATAGATGTTTTGGGGGGGATTTGTATCATTTGATTTACACGACATGCCTACCACTTTGAAGATGCTAAATATTTTTCATTGTGAACAAATAAGAAATAAGACAAAAAAAATGAACTTGAGCGTGCATAACTATTCACCCCCCAAAGTCAATACTTTGTAGAGCCACCTCTTGCAGCAATTACAGCTGCAAGTCTCTTGGGGTATGTCTCTATAAGGTTGGCACATCTAGCCACTGGGATTTTTGCCCATTCCTTAAGGCAAAACTGCTCTGGCTCCTTCAAGATGTATGGGTACTGCTGGTGTACAGTAATCTTTAAGTCATACCACAGATTCTCAATTGGATTGAGGTCTGGGCTTTGACTAGGCCATTCCAAGACATTTAAATGTTTCCCCTTAAACCACTCAAGTGTTGCTTCAGCAGTATGCTTAAGGTCGTTGTCCTCCTGGAAGGTGAACCTCCGTCCCAGTCTCAAATTACTGGAAGATTGAAACAGGTTTCCCTCAATAATTTCCCTGTATTTAGCACCATCCATCATTCCTTAAATTCTGACCAGTTTCCCAGTCTCTGCTGATGAAAAACATACTGCAACCACCATGCTTCACTGTGGGGATGGTGTTCTCGGTGTGATGAGAGGTGTTGGGTTTGCGCCAGACATAGAGCTTCTTCCATATGTTTGGAGAGTCTCCCACATGCCTTTTTGGTGAACACCAAACATGTTTGCTTATTTTTTTCTTTAAGCAATGGCTTTTTTCTGGCCACTCTTCCGTAAAGCCCAGCTCTGTTGAGTGTACGGCTTAAAGTGGTCCTATGGACAGATACTCCAATTTCCGCTGTGGAATTTTGCAGCTCCTTCAGGGTTATCTTTGGTCTCTTTGTTGCCTCTCTGATTAATGCCCTCCTTGCCTGGTCTGAGTGTTGGTGGGCGGCCGTCTCTTGGCAGGTTTATTGTGGTGCCTTATTCTTTCAATTTTTAATAATAGATTTTATGGTGCTCCCTGGGATGTTCAACGTTTCTGATATTTTTTTATAACCCAAGCCTGATCTGTACTTCTCCACAACTTTGTCCCTGACCTGTTTGGAGAGCTCCTTGTCTTCATGGTGCCGCTTGCTTGGTGGTGCCTCTTGCTAAGTGGTGTTGCAGACTCTGGGGCCTTTCAGAACAGGTATATACTGAGATCATGTGACAGATCATGTGACACTTAGATTGCACACAGGTGGACTTTATTTATCTAATTATGTGACTTCTGAAGGTAATTGGTTGAACCAGATCTTATTTAGGGGCTTCATAGCAAAGAGGATGAATACATACGCAACCACCACTTTTCAGTTTTTTTTTTTTTGAATTTTTTGAAATAAGTAATTTTTTCATTTCACTTCACCAATGTGGACTATTTTGTGTATGTTCAATATATGAAATCGAAATAAAAATCCATTTAAATGACAGGTTGTAATGGAACAAAATAGGAAAAATGGCAAGGGGGATGAATACTTTTGCAAGGCACTGTAGAGCCATGACTACATGGGACTCTGTTCCACATCAGGTAACTGATGCAAGCAGTAGAATCAGAGTTAGAAAACATAAAAATACACCTTATGGAACAGCGGGGACTGTGAAGAGTCACACACAGGCACAGACACACATACACATGATAATACACACACTACACACGTACACATGATAATACACACACTACACACGTACACATGGATTTGGTGTTGTAGATATGTGATAGTAGAGTAGTGGCCTGAGGGAACACCCTTAATGTGTTGTGAAAAGCGCTATGAAATGTAATGTAATTTCATATTTGAAATGGTTGATACCGTAACTGCCTTAATGTTGCCAGACCCCAGGAAGAGCGTAGCTGCTGGGGATCCTTAATAAATACACATTTAATCTCTTCATGTCATCTCTCCATCTCATCCCTCCATCTCTTCTCCATGCAGCTACAGCATCAGCACCATTGGGCTGAAATCACCTCCCGCCACTGTCCTCTCAATAGCACTAGCATCTTTCTCACTCAGCTCCATCTCACTCACCCACTCAATCTATTCTACCGGTGCTATTCCCTTTCCATCTGTCAGTGTGTCAATGACTTAGCGTGGCTCGTCTTCTTATTCAACCAGCTGACTATTGAACTGAGACCACTTCCACTCTATTCTCTCTTGTTTCTGCCAATACTCACTGTTTTCACCTCCGGGTGAAGGGTTATGACTGTTGACTGTGGATGTGGGCAAACCTCATGAAGCTGGTTGAGAGAACGCTAAGAGTGTGCAAAGTTGTCATCAAGGCAAAGGGTGGCTACTTTGAATAATCTCAAATATAGAATATATTTTGAATTGTTTAAACACTTTTTGGTTACGACATGTTTTAATATGTGTTATTTCATAGTTTCAATGTCTTCACTATTATTCTACAATGTAGAAATAAGCAAAACATAAAGAAAAACCCTTGAACAAGTAGGTGTGTCCAAACTGTTGACTGGTACTGTATATATAGGAATGACAGAGAGAGAGAAAGAGAGAAAGAGACATTTTTCATTTGGAGAGTTTCTGCAAACCCGTGTTTTTCCGAGCAGCACTGAGTTAATAGTTTATTGACATGAATTAATTAGTAAATATGTCTCTGCTGCTCTTCAGTTAAAAGCACTTTGACAGATTACAGGATAAATTCTGGGAGAGATAAGTGGATGTTTCTATTTAGTATTGGAGGAGGGCTGCGAGGGGGTAGAAAACATACTGATCCAACACGCTAGCATCCAGATCTGATTAACTGAATGTCACATTGAGGGGGACCTCACGGAGTGACACACACACACACACACACACACACACACACACACATAAACCCTCTCCATTGGAGCTGGCTGAAGACACACACATGCTTGATGCACACACACACACACACACACACACACACACACACACACACACACACACACACACACACACACACACACACACACACACACACACACACACACACACATAAACCCTCTCCATTGGAGCTGGCTGAAGACACACACATGCTTGATGCACACACACACACACACACACACACACACACACACACACACACACACACACACACACACACACAGACTCCGCTGTTTCATTCCCTCTGCATGTTTTCTGTTTTTGCTACAGTGCTTAATTGTAATCCAGCCAGGCAAACAAAACGCCCAAGGTGAAAATCCCATCATTATCATTGTGTGCTGTATGTCGGCGGGCTCTAGGCTAATCTTGCTTCTGTTAGTTTACCTAGCATTAAGCTAATCCTTGCGCCAACATGGCCGACCTTTGGCCCCCGGCTGGGACTTCCCGCCTGCTATGTGTGTGAGCAGACTGCTGATGGGACTCAAGTGATGGGGGAGCTCTGGCTGCTGATCAAACTGGATGATACGAAACTGTTGTCTTAAAGAGGGACTCATACAGAGCCAATGACGGTATGTGTGGGGAAGGGGTGTGTGTGTGTGTGTGTGTGTGTGTGTGTGTGTGTGTGTGTGTGTGTGTGTGTGTGTGTGTGTGTGTGTGTGTGTGTGTGTGTGTGTGTGTGTGTGTGGTGAGGTAAACAGTGGGGTTTGATGTGTGAACTGCAGCTCCAAAGGTGACTTGTCAGGTGACCTGTTAAAAAGAGGAGAGAGAGAGAGAGAGAGAGAAAGAGAGAGAGAGAGAGAGAGAGAGAGAGAGAGAGAGAGAGAGAAAGAGAGTTTGGGAGGGTGGGTGGGTTAGTAAGATGATAGTGCTGTCTCAGAAATGTAAATAGTAAAGTAAAGTACAGATACCACAAAAAACTACTTAAGCAGTACTTTTAAGTATTTTTACTTAAGTACTTTACACCACTGCCTCTAGGGAGTGTTGGTGCTCTACTCTGCTGTGTCAGGCATGACCACAGGGACTCTATACCACCATTAACAAACACACAGCTGCCCCCCCCCCCCTCCCCCCCCACACACACCACACTAACAAATATGAGACACACCATTACAATACTGTCACCTTCTGACTTAAGTTATTTTGTTATTTTGTCCTTCCGTGGCCTCCAACTGCTCTTAAACGCTAGTAAAACCAAATGCATGCTTTTCAACCGGTCGCTGCCTGCACCTGCATGCCCGACTAGCATCACCACCCTGGATGGTTCCGACCTAGAATATGTGGACGTCTATAAGTACCTAGGTGTCTGGCTAGACTGCAAACTCTCCTTCCAGACTCATATCAAACATCTCCAATCGAAAATCAAATCAAGAGTCGGCTTTCTATTCCGCAACAAAGCCTCCTTCACTCAAGCCGCCAAGCTTACCCTAGTAAAACTGACTATCCTACCGATCCTCGACTTCGGCGATGTCATCTACAAAATGGCTTCCAACACTCTACTCAGCAAACTGGATGCAGTCTATCACAGTGCCATCCGTTTTGTTACTAAAGCACCTTATACCACCCACCACTGCGACTTGTATGCTCTAGTCGGCTGGCCCTCGCTACATATTCGTCGCCAGACCCACTGGCTCCAGGTCATCTACAAGTCTATGCTAGGTAAAGCTCCGCCTTATCTCAGCTCACTGGTCACGATGGCAACACCCATCCGTAGCACGCGCTCCAGCAGGTGTATCTCACTGATCATCCCTAAAGCCAACACCTCATTTGGCCGCCTTTCGTTCCAGTACTCTGCTGCCTGTGACTGGAACGAATTGCAAAAATCGCTGAAGTTGGAGACTTTTATCTCCCTCACCAACTTCAAACATCAGCTATCTGAGCGGCTAACCGATCGCTGCAGCTGTACATAGTCTATTGGTAAATAGCCCACCCTTTTCACCTACCTCATCCCCATACTGTTTTTATTTATTTACTTTTCTGCTCTTCTGCACACCAATATCTCTACCTGTACATGACCATCTGATCATTTATCACTCCAGTGTTAATCTGCAAAATTGTAATTATTTGCCTACCTCCTCATGCCTTTTGCACACATTGTATATAGACCCCCCCTTTGTTTTCTACTGTGTTATTGACTTGTTAATTGTTTACTCCATGTGTAACTCTTTGTTGTATGCTCACACTGCTATGCTTTATCTTGGCCAGGTCGCAGTTGTAAATGAGAACTTGTTCTCAACTAGCCTACCTGGTTAAATAAAGGTGAAATAAAAACAAATTTAAAAAAAGTCTTTGTTTTAGGGGGTGGGTTGTCTATGTTCGTTTTTCTATGTTGTGTTTTGCGTTTGGCCTGGTATGGTTCTCAATCAGAGGCAGGTGTCGTTAGTTGTCTCTGATTGAGAATCATACTTAGGTAGCTTTTTCCCACCTGTGTTTCATGGGTGATTGTTTTCTGTCTTTGTGTATGTCACCAGACAGGACTGTTTCGTTGTGATCATCCTGTCTGTGTTGGGTTGGCGCCCCCCCCCCCCCCCCCCCCCCCCCCTTGGGTTGTGCCATGGCGGAGATCTTTGTGGGCTATACTCAGCCTTGTCTCAGGATGGTAAGTTGGGGGTTGAAGATATCCCTCTAGTGGTGTGGGGGCTGTGCTTTGGCAAAGTGAGTGGGGTTATATCCTTCCTGTTTGGCCCTGTCCGGGGGTGTCATCGGATGGGGTCACAGTGTCTCCTGACCCCTCCTGTCTCAGCCTCCAGTATTTATGCTGCAGTAGTTTATGTGTCGGGGGGCTAGGGTCAGTTTGTTATATCTGGAGTACTTCTCCTGTCCTATTCGGTGTCCTGTGTGAATTTAAGTGTGCTCTCTCTCTTTCTTTCTCTCTCTCGGAGGACCTGAGCCCTAGGACCATGCCTCAGGACTACCTGACATGATGACTCCTTGCTGTCCCCAGTCCACCTGGCCATGCTGCTGCTCCAGTTTCAACTGTTCTGCCTTATTATTATTGTACCATGCTGGTCATTTATGAACATTTGAACATCTTGGCCATGTTCTGTTATAATCTTCACCCGGCACAGCCAGAAGAGGACTGGCCACCCCACATAGACTGGTTCCTCTCTAGGTTTCTTCCTAGGTTTTGGCCTTTCTAGGGAGTTTTTCCTAGCCACCGTGCTTCTACACCTGCATTGCTTGCTGTTTGGGGTTTTAAGCTGGGTTTCTGTACAGCACTTTGAGATATCAGCTGATGTACGAAGGGCTATATAAATAAATTTGATTTGATATCGTTACATGTCATTCTCTTTGTTATTTTTGTTTTAGTGTTCTGTGTTTAATAAATTCATCATGAACACATACCACTCTGCGCATTGGTCCTCCGATCCTTGCTACTCCTCCTCAGAAGAGGAGGAAGACGAACGTTACACACACACACACACACACACACACACACAGTGTGAATCTAAACTTTATATAAAACATTTGCTATGTTTTGTCAGCTCAACAGCCCTTTCCTTCTCTCCTAATCACACATCTTCAACTGAGTTTCTTTCTCAACACACACACACACACACGCACACACACACACACACACACACACACACACACACACACAGTTTATTTCATAAACTCTGTTAATAACACACTAACTAACGGCATCATCAGAATGCAGGGTGACATACTGCTCATCCCGGTCTGAATCATCAAACAAAAGCCACTATGGATGAAATATGAATTTCCAGTCCATCTCCCTCCAAGGTGAAGTGCCACACAAAGCAGTTAGCAGAGTGGGCAGGGAAAATGAATGTGTCGGTTGGGGGCTGGGTGGCTGGGTGGGTGTGGCTGTGCATGGTTAACTAGGCATTCATTTCCCATGTAGCTGCCATTACCTGGCCAATGAGCGATCATTGAAAAATAAGAGAGAGAGAGAGAGAGAGAGACAGAGACAGAGAGACAGAAGTGCAGGGCTGATATGAGTTTGTAGTGGGCAATGGGGCTTGAGGTAAAGGAACTCTGGCTGTCAGGTGTGGAGAGTGATGCATAGGGAACAGTACACGTCAGGCTTGAAGTGCTCTTGGGTTCCTATAGTGAGTGCTGCGTGTGTGGAGAGAAGTTGATGTATATCTCTCTAAAAGGAGTGAGAAAAAAGAGAAGTCACACACAAGAGTGCACGTAGACACACACCCCCTCTGTCACACAGTCTCTCTCACTCTCCCATCAACACACACACACAACCTCCTGTTTGCGGTGGAGGGGAGGATTTCAAGGGCCTCACTTCACTCTGAAGTTGATTATAATAATGGCTGATGATTGCGACATTGTAAACCTTTTCTAATTGCTCATCAGTGCTTTCATTTGAGGCTGATTTCAAACGGCTGCACCACACACACCCTTCCTGTGAAGGAGAGAGAGAGAGGGGAGAGAGAGGGAGAGAGAGAGAGAGAGAGAGAGAGAGAGAGAGAGAGAGGGGGGAGGGGGAGAGAGAGAGAGAAAGAGAGATGAATAGAGAAAGAGGGGCGGCTTCAGTAGCACATGGATGATTCCTCACATTCCTCTTTGTAGTCTCCCCCGATCAAACACATGCCTCCTGGTAAACTCATCTAAGCCCATTCATTCTCAAGCTGTTGCTATCTCTATCACTGCTTCCTGAGTTCATATCAAGCACAAAGAAGGCCTTCTCGGATGTACCTGAGAAAGGTTCGTGATTCACTTTGATTACAGATATCTAGTGGAAAAGGGTATATTTAATTATAAGACAAAAGAGGGCACTGTCAGAGACATTTGAGGAGGTTCTATGCCATTATAAAGAGTGATCCCTTACGAGGAGCACCACATGAACATATGCACTGACATTTGTGCTGAGTAACACACTGTTCTGGGCCCTGTCATCCTCTCCTGCTGGTTAGAGGAGACCTTGAGAAAGGGACAATTATGTCCTAATGGGGCCACCGTACCATATGACGAAGGGTCACACAGCAGCACGCGCACGCACACACAATGACACACACACAATGACACACACACACACAACACACACACACACACCACACACACACACACACACACACACACACACACACACACACACACACACACACACACACACACACACACACACACACACACACACACACACACACACAGCAGAGTACCTGGGAGTTGAGGCCTTGACAGACAGTGACCTGAAAACTCCATGTAATTCCCTCAAATCGCAGACAGATTAATCTCTATTATTATTGGAACAAAGGTGGGAGGGGAGACATGAGGATGGGGGGGTGGGGGGGGGGGGGAACTAGATGATATGAGGCTGCTTTAAAATCTGTGTCACTAACTGGTCTTAGTGTACAAGCTATCACAGATTCTGCAGAAAGATAAGTAACAGCGAGAGGGAAGTGAGAGAGGGACATCCCAAGTGTGTCTGTGGCTGTCTGTGCCTCACAATAACCTTTATAGTGTAGTGGACTTTATTCATTATAAATGCAGTGGAACAGCAGGACAGTCAATAAGCACGTCCAGCCATTGGGCTGTCATTTAAAATAGTACTGTACTGCATATTAGCATTGTACTGCACCATATGAGCATTGTACTGCACCATATGAGCATTGTACTGCACCATATGAGCATTGTACTGCACCATATGAGCATTGTACTGCACCATATGAGCATTGTACTACACCATATGAGCATTGTACTGCACCATATGAGCATTGTACTGCACCATATGGTCATTGTACTGCACCATATGAGCATTGTACTGCACCATATGATCCTTGTACTGCACCATATAAGTATTGTACTGTACCATATAATCATTGTACTGCACCATATGGTCATTGTACTGCACCATATGGTCATTGTACTGCACCATATAAGCAGAGGAGCCCAATCAGTATGAACCTCACAGAATATAGTGCATGCAGACACGCTCAGAGGGCAGCTGAGGCCAGCACGTTGTGTTAGAGCAAAATAAGACAAAGCGAACAAATACTGACTGCACAAAACATTAGGAACACCTTCCTAATATTGAGTTGATCCCCTTTTGCCCTCAAAACAGCCTCAATTCGTAGGTGCATGGACTCTACATGCTGTCAAAAGCGTTCCACAGGGATGTGGCCCATTCTGGCCCATGTTGACTTCCCACAGTTGTGTGAAGTTGGCTGGATGTCCTTTGACTGGTGGACCATTCTTGATACACACGGGAAACTGTTGAGTGTGAAAAACCCAGCAGCGTTGCCATTCTTGACACATTCAAACCGGTGCCTCTGGCACCTACTATCATACCCTGTTCAAAGAAATGTCAATATTTTGTGTTACCCATTTACCCTCTGAATGGCACACATGCACAATCCATGTGCCAACTGTCTCAAGGCTTAAAACTCCTCCCCTTCATCGACACTGATTGAAGTGGATCAATAAGGGATCATAGATTTCACCTGGATTCACCTGGTCAGTCTGTGTCATGGAAAGAGCAGGTGTTCCTAATGTTCTGTCCACTCAGTGTATGTCAAATATGTGTAGATTATCAGTTTCAATCAATTGTAATGTTTTGTTCACTCAGTATATACCTGGCTGTACACTCAGTATATACCTACCTGGCTGTACACTCAGTATATACCTGGCTGTACACTCAGTATATACCTGGCTGTACACTCAGTATATACCTGGCTGTACACTCAGTATATACCTGGCTGTACACTCAGTATATACCTGGCTGTACACTCAGTATATACCTACCTGGCTGTACACTCAGTATATACCTGGCTGTACACTCAGTATATACCTGGCTGTACACTCAGTATATACCTGGCTGTACACTCAGTATATACCTGGCTGTACACTCAGTATATACCTGGCTGTACACTCAATATATACCTGGCTGTACACTCAGTATATACCTGGCTGTACACTCAGTATACACCTGGCTGTACACTCAGTATATACCAGGCTGTACACTCAGTATATACCTGACTGTACACTCAGTATATACCTGGCTGTACACTCAGTATATACCTGGCTGTACACTCAGTATATACCTGGCTGTACACTCAGTATACACCTGGCTGTACACTCAGTATACACCTGGCTGTACACTCAGTATATACCTGGCTGTACACTCAGTATATACCTGGCTGTACACTCAGTATATACCTGGCTGTACACTCAGTATATACCTGGCTGTACACTCAGTATATACCTGGCTGTACACTCAGTATATACCTGGCTGTACACTCAGTATACACCCTGTACACTTAGATGATGAAGCATCCTTGACTAACACTGACTAACACTGCTATCTACACTCCTGTCCATGTGTGTGGTGTGGTGTGTGTGGGTGTGGGTGTGTGGTGTGTTGTGTATGTGTGTGGTGTGGTGTGTATGTGTGTGTGGTGGTGTGTGGTGGTGTAGTGTGGTGTGGTGTGTATGTGGTGGTGTGGTGTGTTGTGGTGTGTATGTGTGTGTGGTGGTGTGGTGTGTATGTGGTGGTGTGTGTGTGTGTGTGGTGTGGTGTTTATGTGTGTGTGGTGGTGTATTTGTGTGTGTGGTGGTGTGGTGTGTATGTGGTGGTGTGGTGTGCGTGTGTGTGTGGTGGTGTGTGTGTGTGTGTGTGGTATGTATGTATGTGTGTGTGGTGGTGTGTGTGTATGTGTGTGGTGGTGTGGTGTGTGTGTGGTGTGGTGTGAATGTGTGTGTGGTGTGGTGTGCGTGTGTGTGTGGTGGTGTGTGTGTGTGTGTGTGGTATGTATGTATGTGTGTGTGGTGGTGTGGTGTGTGTGTGGTGGTGTGGTGTGTGTGTGTGTGGTGTGGTGTGGTGTGAATGTGTGTGTGGTGGTGTGGTGTGTATGTGTATGTGGTGTGTATGTGTGTGTGGTGGTGTGGCGTGGCGTGGTGTGTGTGGTGGTGTGGCGTGGCGTGTGTGTGGTGTGGTGTGTATGTGTGTGTGGTGGTGTGTGTGTGGTGTGGTGCGGTGTGTGTGGTGGCGTGGCGTGGTGTGTGTGTGGTGTGGTGCGGTGTGTGTGGTGGTGTGGCTTGGCGTGGTGTGTGTGTGGTGTGGTGTGGTGCGGTGTGTGTGGTGGTGTGGGTTGGTGTGGCGTGGTGTGTGTGTGGTGTGGTGTGGTGCGGTGTGCTCAGTTCTGTCCTGAATAGTATTGTAGCAGTTTGTCAGAACTATGGAAGGTTTCTCAATCATCCTGCATCAACTACAGCAGTGAACCATGGGTGTTAATAACCTTAATTAGACTGTTGATTTACCTCATTGCTTCGGTTCTACGCCTTGACTTGTATGGAAGTGAAGAAGAGTTCACATCAACACTTGTGAGAAACCAAACAATAGACACTACTGAGACACTATAAAAACAATGATAGATGCCACTCCGGCAACATGGGTATGAAAAGTTGACAATAACCCTATTCACAGGACTAGTACTACTAGAGAACCTTAGTTATGTATTTACTATGCCAGAATGTCCGTTATTCCAGAGGACGATTCGGATAGCATTAGTTTTTTTCCAAACTACCCCCAGTAATTGTTTCAATAAATTGACAGTTATGACGGAAGCCCGGAGGTTTTTTTCTAGGTATGAAGATATTTCAACGGGTTGGTTTGGTTGGTTCCCATGTTTCTAAACCATACCAAACCATCTTTGGTACAGTATAGTGTCACCATAATATTTAAAGTGAGGAAGTGTGATCATAATTATTAGGATATTTTAGCGATCCGCAGTAGAATACGTCCTAAATGCCCTCCAGCCTTCAGATGTCAGCTAAACAGCTAACTTGCACTTGATATGTGTTTTTAGGCTATGGATGAGAAAGTGAACTTGTTCCAAACATTTAGGTCAGTTGTATGCTGCTGTCACAACCCTGACCTTAGAGAGCCTTTTATTCTCTAATTTGGTTAGGTCGGGGTGTGACTAGGGTGGGTACTCTAGTTTTTGTATTTCTATGTTGGCCTGGTATGGTTCCCAAACAGAGGCAGCTGTCTATCGTTGTCTCTGATTGGGGATCATATTTAGGCAGCCTTTTCCCACTGGGTTTTTGTGGGATCTTGTTTTTGTGTTGATGCCTGTGAGCTCTACAGAACGTCACGTATCGGTTATTCTTTATTGTTTTGTTGTTCGGTTCTCCTTAAATAAAAAGATGTCGAACCGATTCCACGCTGCGCTTTGGTCTGAGTCTGATTACAACGATGATCGTGACAGCTGCTTTGCGATCTATTAACAGAAAAGGTTGCATTAAATACATAAATTTTTTATTGATGCATTTGACAATGTTCAATTAATTCACACACAACAAAGTTGATACATGTAGGACATTCATATATATAGGCTATGCGCAGCACTTCATTCAATTGATCAAATCAGTTATTGTTTTCTTGCTCAAACCCGCGAGCAACAACTGTCAAACTCAGACATTTCTCTCAGAACACAGGGATGTCGATTCACACGGGACAAGTATTATCAGAGGACATTGGAGTTCACCAAAAAACAGTAGGTTATTCTGTCTGGAATTGTTACTCTCCTGCCATGTACGAATGACTGACATGGTAGATTCGGACGGGACTTAAATTAAATTACAATTATTGTCTTGTGCTCATATACATAATTACATAACTACATTACCTCCCCCAGTAAAACTAATCCTGTCTGAATAGGGCTAATGACAGTGATGAGGCAAGCATGGACAGATAGTGATGTAGGGTATTGGCCCTAGTGCGTATAGTCAGGAAAAGGACAGGGAAAGTAGGGCCTTCCTTTGAAATTAGTGACACGGAGTAGAACTGGTGATAAATAGCAGGGTATAATACTAGCTTTCTACATGGTCTCAGTGTCTGCAAAACACCTAACACCTCTCAAGACTGACCTTCCTCTACTATCCTCTCCTCTTCTCTTCTCTCCTGTCTTCTCCTTCTACATTCTGTCTCCTTCCTCTACTATCCTCTCTCCTGTCTTCTCCTTCTACATTCTGTCTCTCTCCAAGACTGACCTTCCTCTACTATCCTCTCCTCTTCTCTCCTGTCTTCTCCTTCTACATTCTGTCTCCTTCCTCTACTATCCTCTCTCCTGTATTCTCCTTCTACATTCTGTCTCTCTCCAAGACTGACCTTCCTCTACTATCCTCTCCTCTTCTCTCCTGTCTTCTCCCTCTACATTCTGTCTCTCTCCAAGACTGAGGGAGGACATACAGCAACAGCTGAGGGCTCTGATCTTAGATAACCATTTATCTGGCCAGTAACACACTTCCTGGTCTGCTTGCCTGTCTGTCTGCTTGCCTGTCTGTCTGCCTGCCTGCCTGCAGACAAAATCTGAACAGGGAATCAAGTTTCACCTATGGGGAGCGAGAGACTGAAATCATCCCACAGAAAACCAGAACAAAGGAACAATGTTTAATTCAAATCAAATATCAATATCAAATCTAATTTTATTGGTTAGCAGAACCATACACATGTTTAGCAGATGTTAAAGCGAGTGTAACGAAATGCTTGTGCTTCTAGTTCCGACAGTGCAGCAATATCTAACAAGTAATCTAACAATTCCACAACAACTACCTAATACACACAAATCTAAGTGAAGGGATGGAATAAGAATATATACAAATAAATGAATATGCGATGTGTGTTAATAACGAGTGTGTTGTCGTCAGGGTTACATGTCCTGAAGGCAAAGGTCACTTGAAGTTGTTGTTGTCCGGCGGTTGCCATGGTACCGTCATGGTGTTGTCGCTGGTGCACGTTCCCAGCCTAGACTTTTGTTGTCTACTTCAGCAAGATGGAATCTGTGACATTCTTCCTGAATGTGTCATAGGTTCGTCCAGTAGATCTCTGAGGGCAGAGTCTCTAGCAGATAAGAAGTTCACAACACTGTCTGCTTGCTCACACACAGTCACAGACACCTACTGTGTTCACACAGTCACAGCCACCTACTGTGTTCACACAGTCACAGACACCTACTGTGTTCACACAGTCACAGACACATACTGTATTCACACAGTCACAGACACCTACTGTGTTCACACAGTCACAGACACCTACTGTATTCACACAGTCACAGACACATACTGTATTCACACAGTCACAGACACATACTGTATTCACACAGTCACATACACCTACTGTGTTCACACAGTCACAGACACCTACTGTATTCACACAGTCACAGACACCTACTGTGTTCACACAGTCACAGACACCTACTGTGTTCACACAGTCACAGACACCTACTGTGTTCACACAGTCACAGACACATAGTGTGTTCACACAGTCACAGACACATACTGTATTCACACAGTCACAGACACCTACTGTGTTCACACAGTCACAGACACCTACTGTATTCACACAGTCACATACACATACTGTATTCACACAGTCACAGACACCTACTGTATTCACACAGTCACAGACACATACTGTGTTCACACAGACACATACAGTATTCACACAGTCACAGTCACATATTGTATTCACATAGTCACATACACACATTGTTGTCACAGTCACAGACACAGACTGTATTCACACAGAGACATAGTCATACAGCACAGTAGATATGTGGGAGCTCAGTTCAACCCCTGGCTTCATGCAGCAATTCAGTATTGTTTGTAGGTCAGGCCATGGTGCGTGTGTGTGTGTGTGTGTGTGTGTGTGTGTGTGTGTGTGTGTCTGCCCACGCGTGTGTGAGACGTCCCCTATAATGAACCCCTGCCTAAGGCCTTGTATTGGAGGAAGGCATCAATGAGGGATCAGGGGGCTGTTCCAGATTGCCCCTCCCAGGGGAGGGTTATCAACATGTCAGCCTGGCTGTGTGTTGTTACTGGGGGCTCTGCATCCACGCACCGATGCTCCCCAACGTGCCCCAACACCGCATGGGACACCCTAAATGAAACATGTCTACAGCGCAATCAATAACTGGAAGAGCACAGAGAGAGAGATAGAGGGGGATAAAAACAGAGAGGAAGAGAGGAGACAAGGACAGAGAACGGAAGAGAGGAGGATAAAAAGTGAGTGAAAGAGACAGTGAGACAGGCTGACTTGTACGTACTGTCCAGGGAAATTAGTAGAGAGCTGAGCTGTAGCACAAGGCAGCAAGGCAGGCCCCTTCCAACTCAGCCTAAGGTTTTCACTCACTCCTTAAATGGAGCAAGAGGTTTGTGTAACCTGGGAAACCGCTGGGCGGGCGGACGTCAGTTGACTGTGAGGGGAAGGAAGGAGTAGAAAAGGGGGGGGGGGAATCTATTTCAATGTCCTTTCACTCAACAATGTTGTCTTCTATAATGTATTCTCCCCTCACACTTCTGTCTGTTAAGATGTTACACCTCAAAGTTAAGAAGAGAGTTTGAAATGTTTCTACTGTATATCTCTGGGAGTGTTTGAAAAGGCGAGAGAGGGTAGAGAGAGGAAATATCTATGAATACTGCAAGGCAGAGAGAATTGACTTGACAGAGTGAATGGTACACATTCATGCCAATAAAGCGCATTTGAATTTGAAGGAACTTTTATGGGAGAGGTGCTCTGAGGGGGAGAAAAAGACAGGAGAAGACACAAAACAAATGAAGGTTTATCCAGGAGTTAAGGAGGCTTGAGAGAGAGAGAAGACCATGAGCGAGTGAGTGTGAAATCAGGATGGAAACAGGAGAAAGAGAAGAGACAGGACTGAACGGGTATGTCCTTGTATTGAAGACACAGGAGAAAAGACAAGAACGGATGCGGTTTATCCGTGGGCAGAGGAGTCTCGAGAAAGGGTGATCTGTGGGATGAGGCAGGTTGGAGCTCTTTAGACTGATATGGAAGCGAAGAAACAGACAGCGGTAAGGGTGAGCCAGAGAGCCTGTCAGGAGCCAGAGAGCCAGAGGGTCTGATCTAGGATCTAGGTGGATCTGCCTGTCTGCCTGCCTGACGGTGGGTCTGGATGATTGGGGAGGATATCAGTGCTGAGGCCCCTGCTGTTAGAGACCCTACATCGGGCCAACGGCCACAGACATCTCCCTGGGAACGTGGGCCAACCAGCCGTCTCGTAGGGACCGTGGGCCAATTAGGAGACTAGGACCCTGGGGTTCTGGAAGCTTTGAGAAACCTGACGCCCACCCACTTCTGTTCTGACAACCATATGCATTACTGTACATCTGGCGCTCGGCTACTTACACACATGCAGACGCGCACACACACACGTACACACACACACTCACCACTCTGCTATGGTTTCGTCAAGGTTTGTTATAATGAATATTGAGAAAATTCCGCGTTGCCTTGCAGCAGCTGGGCTTGACGTTATAGTCTTGTTAAAAAACTAAAAGAGAGAGAGAGAGAGATTCAATCAGCGAGCCATATTCAAATGTGCTCCAGTTTTATTTTTGTTTTAACTATGTCACTGCCAGTGGTGTAAAGTACTTTAGTAAAAATACTTTAAAGAAACGACTTAAGTCATTTTTTGGGGTATCTGTACTTTACAATTGATATTTTTGACCACTTTTACTTTTACCCCACTACATTCCTGAAGAAAATGATGTACTCTGTACTCCTTTTACTTTTACCCCACTACAATCCTGAAGAAAATGATGTACTCTGTACTCCTTTTACTTTTACCCCACTACATTCCTGAAGAAAATGATGTACTCTGTACTCCTTTTACTTTTACCCCACTACATTCCTGAAGAAAATGATGTACTCTGTACTCCTTTTACTTTTACCCCACTACATTCCTGAAGAAAATGATGTACTCTGTACTCCTTTTACTTTTACCCCACTACATTCCTGAAGAAAATGATGTACTCTGTACTCCTTACATTTTCCCTGACACCCAAAAGTACTCTTTACATTTTGAATGGAAAACTGTCTAATTCAGGCACTTCTCAAGTGAACATCCCCGGTCATCCCTACTGCCTTGGATCTGGCGGACTCACTAAACATAAATGCTTTGTTTGTAGATGATGTTTGAGTGTTGAACTATGACCCTGGCAATCCAAACGGAAAAAAATACAAATAAAATAGTGTCGTCTGGTTTGCTTAATATAAGACATTTTAAATGATTTATACTTTTACTTTTGACTCTTAAGTACATTTAAAACCAAATACTTTTTGACTTTTACTCACGTAGTATTTTACTGGGTGACTTTCAGTTTTACCTGAGTCATTTTCTATTAAAGTATCTTTACCTTTACAAAGTGAAAAATGGGGTACTTTCCCCACCACTGGTCACTGGTGACGGCTGTGAGGGATTGTTTGTTTCATGGGGGAACAAAACATGCAAATACTTCTGTTGACAGTGTTGAAGACACACTTCCTGTACCATTACTGCTTCCTATACTCTTCTTAACAGGCATTTGGAATAGAACAGGGAGCATAGGGAGGCTGGTTTAGCCCAGGAAACACATTCCATTTCCTGAGACTAACCGGTGCCCCCGCACATTGACTCAGCACCGGTACCCCCTGCATATAGCCTCGTTACTGTTATTTTATTGTGTTATATTTCATATTTTTTTTTGTCAATCTTTTCTTAACTCTATTTCTTGAACTGCATTGTTGGTTAAGGGCTTGTAAGTAAGCATTTCACGGTAAGGTCTACACCTGTTGTATTCGGCTCATGTACAACTTGATTTGAGATGGTGGTGATAGCAACAGACTGGCTGATCTGATTGACGACAGTCAAATGACCTTTCTGCTCGTACTGGGTGTTTTACATACAGGAGTGTTTAGAACAACCTGGTGTATCAGAGTGTGTGCACACGCACACGCACACACACACACTAAATCTCACCGTCACTTGTTACCATTTAGTCAACAGATTATGTTTGCTGTCAAGAGAGGCATTACTCACTGCAGAGAAGAACTGGAGACAAAGCCCAGATAACTGTCACAATGAGTCCATGCTAAATTGATAACAAACAAAACGGCTGTGCAAGACCGGAGCTGTCTGCTATACTGTACTCTCTGCTAAAAACGCTCAAATGGATGGAACGAGAGATAGAGGGAGAGATCGCAAGAGAGGAGGGAGAGAGAGAGTAGCAGTGGTATTGCTTGCATGGTATTCTTGTATGACCCCCTCCAGTCTAATGTACTCTGTCAGTACCGTAAGTGGACATAAAAAGATACAAATCAGAACCCATATTCCTATCATCACAAAAGAATGAGACAAAGCATGTGAGAGAGTGAGAGAGGGAGGGAGAGGGAGAGACAGAGAGAGAGACAGAGAGAGAGAGAGACAGACAGAGAGAGAGAGACAGAGAGAGAG
>NC_034185.2:54444977-54456473 GCF_002021735.2 Oncorhynchus kisutch
TGGAACAGCCTGGGCAGAGAGGAGGCACGCAGCATAGTGCATTATGACATTAACTGAGTTCCATCTGTATGATGATGTCATCTGGAACAGCCTGAGCAGAGAGGAGGCACGCAGCATAGTGCATTATGACATTAACTGAGTTCCATCTGTATGATGATGTATTCGGGTGGAGGATAGTACGCAGAGAGAAACATGAGAGAGAGAGAGAAACAGAGAGGTTAGGGTTTAATGGCGGTTGCCCGGTGACAAACAGAAGAGGAGGAACGAAGGGTAAGGTCGGTAAAGGTGATATTTGACAGGTATCGCGGTCACAAAAAGAGGAAATAACTGAAACATTTCAGTGAGTGATTGCTAGGGGTAAACACCTTGGTCAGGTTCGCTAGAACACACAGCATCAATCGTTTGCTGATTCTTTTCTACTTTTGAGCCTTCTATTAACCACATTTGGAGGGAAAAGAGGAACAACATTCCAACTACACTGGTAGTCCATCAAACTCTTCTGTCATTAGATCAAGAGGGACCAAACCAAGCCAAGAGGAAAAATGGTGAAAAAAAAGAAGGAACTGAGGCCCACAAAAAACTACAACTGCGAGCGTGATCTTGGCAGGCCGTTGTCGCATATGCAATGAAGTCCTAAAAACCTGCCATTTGTCATGTTTCATCTGAGACCCTCAACAACTGACAAATGGCATCCCAGGCTGCCCTGCTCTCACTACCAGCTCCACCATGGGAAAGAGAGGGGGCCTCTCCAACTGTGGTTGTATTCAGTAGTGCTGTACCAAAATGTTTTGAAACGGGAAAACGACAATGTCTTGTCCATCGACAAGATGAGGAAGTACAATCCCTGTTTCCCTGTGTTTACACTCTACTGAACACAACCCAGTAGGTCCTGATAGAGATATATCCCTCTCTGAACCAGCCCCACAGAACGACACGAACAACAATCTCACCGTGTGTTTATACTCGTCATGTCTCATTTGAGTAATTTGCGTGTTCGATTTGCGCAAGTCACAAAGACCGACGTGACTTTGAAACACTTCAGTCGTGGTGAATTCAAAGAGCCACAACCACAAGGTTATGTCCCCTCTGTTTTGTATCAGGCTGCTGGAGATGTGTCACACGGGCTGATAAGAGATGAAGAAAGCAGCGAGACACAAAGGTATCATTTGCCTCCAAACAAAGTCATCAGGATGGCAGTGTGAGACCACTGCTTCTGGAGATTGGATAACACTCAACGCAACGGTGGAACGACAGGGAGTGCAGCCAATGTCGATTGGGACAGTCATTGCGGGGCATGTTCCCAGCGATGTGTACAGTAGGTACGTCAGGGAGGGTGGCTTGGGGTGGGGTGGGGCGGTGGTGGGGGAAGAAACAAAACAAAACTGTATCAAAGTCATTCCACTAGCTGGCGGCATTGGTAATGGAGAAAGTCGACAGGGTGACTGGTAGGAGAAACAAGGAAGCAAGGCAGAGCGGCCCGGGGATCCGCCGGTGAGATAAACATCTTGACATAGATGGCTTCATCTGACACATTCACAGTGCTGCACACCGCAAAGAACAACGAGGTTGAAAAAAAGAGAGAGAAATCTGACACTAGAATATCGGAGAAGGCAAACGGTAATGGTGTCAACGAGAGGGCAAATGACACCAAGCGTTAAGCCATCCAATGGAGAGATGAGGGGAAAACGATCTACGCGATCCTTTGTGGAGTAAAAAGTCATTTGCATTAAATGACATAACCCATTAGGGGCTAATTCATTTTCTTGGATGCCATCTTGAGAAACAAGAGTGTCCTGCTGTCTGACAAAGTGTCTGTGTCCCAAATGGTCCTATGAGCTCTGGTCAAAAGTAGTGCACTACTGTACATAGGGAATAGGGTGCCATTTGGCACGCAGACAGTGTCTACTGGCAACTTCACATTAGGGATAATGGTCAATGGATAGCTGCTACTTTTGCTCTGAAAATCATCCATTTCAGTAAACAGAAACTGATTGATATTTGAGGCAATAACAGTGACGCCATTAGTGATTCTCTCTCTCCGAATCGCACCACCACGCCAAACAATTTGTTTCTTCAGTTTTTTTAATGGATCTCAGAACAAATGAGTGTTGTCCGTCAACGTCGAGCTTCCTCGTGAAAAGTGTTCACAACGACAACTCTCCCCATTATACTTTACGGCCAGACCCAAAACCCCACGCTCTGATCGTTAACTAACAAGAAAGGATCAAAGGTAAAGCGCTGGTAAAAAGCCCATAAAACGGCCAAGTTTCCCAGGGTCTGGACTGAGAACAAAACTTCAGATGTAAATTCTAATTACCAGGACCAACCGACAACAGCGCCCAAAAAAGGGCTTTTGAGAAAACATTGTTCTCAGTGGTCGTTAACCTATCGGAGAGGTTTTCCACTTCCAGAACTCCTAGCATGCTGTGTGCTCCGGGGGTGGACCCTAATGAAACAACCATTATGGAAATGAGAAATAGGCTGAGAGTGGGGAGAAACCAGAGAGAGAGAGCTTTCTTCTCTTCTGGGCTTAGGGAGCTTGTTAGTACAGCCCAACGAGAGAGCTGGAGACAATCCCAGACACCTGGCTACCCAAGGACCACCAGGGGAAAGGATCAACCATGGGTCCCAAATGGCACCCTATTCCCTATTTAGTGCACTACTTTTTACCAGAGCCCTATCCCTGGTCAAAAGTAGTGCACTATATAGGGAATAGGGTACCATTTAGGATGCAACAATATGAAGGAGTGAAAGGGGCCCAGGCCTCCCACCACACAGTAGAAAACAGCCCACTCTGGGAACCAAAGATGGGCTTAGCAGGCAAAGAGAGAGCACTTATCAACAATCTGGGACTCACAAACGAGAGCTCAGGAGAGAGGGACAGACATAGGGAGGGACAGAGAGAGAGAGAGAGAGAGAGAGGGACAGAGAGAGGGACAGAGAGAGATGGGGGTAAGGAGGAGAGAGCGGGAGAGAAAGAGAGGTGGGGAGGGGGAGATAAGAGTGCAATGGGGCCCCTGCATCTCTGAGTGTATTTCTCAGTTCACGAGTGGAGAGCTCAGTCACATCACAGAGAAAGCCAATGGAACCCCAGAGCCCAATATTCCCAAGCCAAAATGCTAACCTCCCTCCCACACTCAGAGCAGAGAACAAAGAGGAGTTCCAAACAATGGAGGGTCATTCTAGAACCAAAACAGGCTGCAGAGCAGACAGGACACTCCACTGTCCCCAGGCTGGGCCCCTCCAGAGAGTCCTTCTCGTCCTCCACAGTGAAAGGCTCAGAGTGGCTCCGCTTCTCCGCTTCTCATATCGTCAAGGAGTTCCTTCCCTCCGCTCTTCAGAATTCACCGTTCCACAGGGGTGAAACAATGGTGGAATAGAGAGGGAACGGAAAGGGGAGGACCAAGAGTGGATTGGAGGCTGGTTAATCATTGTCTCTCCAAGATGGAGGAATAGATTTCATCAGAGTACCAAACCTAGAAACAGCTGACAGTACACAACTCAGGCCTCTAAAAATGCAGGCCTTCAGGGCTGAGGTCCTCCTGTTCTTGATACACACGGGAAACGGTTGAACGTGAAAAACTCAGTAGCTTGCAGTTCTTGACACACAAACCGGTCAAACAGGTGACATCAATAAGGGATCATAGTGTTCACCTGGTCAGTCTATGTCATGGAAAGAGCAGGTAGCCTGGTGGGTAGGAGCGTTGGGTCTGTAACCAAAAGGTTTCTGGAATCCCTGAGCTGACAAGGTAAAAATCACTTGTTCTACCCCTGAGCAAGGCAGTTAACCCACTGTTCCCTTGGTGCTGATGATGATTAAGGCAGCCCCCTGCACCTCTCTGATTCAGGGTTAAATGTGGGAGATGAATTTCAGTTGTACAGCTGACTAGGTATCTTTCCTTCAGTCCTTTAGCCTACAGCAATACCCATTTCTCCTAAATGCTCTTAATGCAGGATTCCTCCCATGGAGATCTCTCTCTCTAGCATTTATAGGTCCCCATCTCTCTCTCTCTCATTTATAGTCCCCCATCTCTCTCTTCCCCAGTCTTTTAAAGTCTTTCATTTATCCCCCCCCCCCGCACTATAAATAGTGCTGGTAATTAATCCCAGGGATTGAGACAGGAAGCCGCAGGAGTACCAGGCCGTTTATGGTCTTCTGGGGCGAGATGTGCCGCGGTGCAGCGTCGTTAAGGAACAGAACCCCGTCGTTTGTCACGTCAGTCTTCTACCCGGGCTCCCATTAGGCAAGGCTGGCATCACAGGGCCACCCTCCCACACGGTGCCAACGGGGGTTAGAGAGCTACAGACGGGGCAAGGGGAAGGGCAACTAGAGGGAGGAGAGGGGAAGAGGGGGCTGGCAGTCCTCACTTAATCCAGAAAGAGGGAGGAAGATTAACAGACAGAATATGACTAGACAGGGAGAGGAATATGTTCTGAATTCACATATTTGAAGAGGTATTGTGACTCGACTCATGCAAAATCCCAATTTTCACGTGCAACAGACAAGTACCCATGTGACAATGGGCCAAAGTCCAATCAACAGTAGGGCTGCCTAAATAAGCCCACAAATAATCAGGGTGCCACTCCATTGGGGATATCCTTACCATAGAGGACTATAGCAGAGGGGCGACAGTCATTCTATCCTAATGGCTCTGTGATTAGGGTGCTAACTCACTAAAGGTGATCTTGACATGAGGCCCATCTTCGACCCAGATGAAATATAGGCATACTTCTAGCTACCCATTTCGTTTGCACTACAAAGAGCATCCTAGTCATCAATTAGCCCCACGTTCGTTAACTGCGGCTGATTAACGGTATTATAATTACAAAACAATATTCCAATGAGATTGTTTTGCTATTAATTACTTTGCATCTCATTAGGAGGCTCTTTGAACTGTGTGTGTGTGTGTGTGTGTGTGTGTGTGTGTGTGTGTGTGTGTGTGTGTGTGTGTGTGTGTGTGTGTGTACTGTATGGCGTGCTACGTTTCTGTTTTCACAATTACAGTCCACGACACCAGTCATTTAAAAAAGCAGTTATTTTCAACAACGAGGTCTGATTAGTTCTGTAATTATAAACCGAGTAGCTTGGGTACTGGATGCTGATTGGCTGAAACAGCATTTCAGCTGTATGGATATCAGACAATATATGATGCAAAAATACTTGTTTACTGTTCTATTTATGATGGTAACCAGTTTATAATAGCAGTAAGGCACCTCCGGGGTTTATGATGGTAACCAGTTTATAATAGCAGTAAGGCACCTCCGGGGTTTATGATGGTAACCAGTTTATAATAGCAGTAAGGCACCTCCGGGGTTTATGATGGTAACCAGTTTATAATAGCAGTAAGGCACCTCCGGGGTTTATGATGGTAACCAGTTTATAATAGCAATAAGGCACCTCCGGGGTTTATGATGGTAACCAGTTTATAATAGCAGTAAGGCACCTCCGGGGTTTATGATGGTAACCAGTTTATAATAGCAATAAGGCACCTCCGGGGTTTATGATGGTTACCAGTTTATAATAGCAATAAGGCACCTCCGGGGTTTATGATGGTAACCAGTTTATAATAGCAGTAAGGCACCTCCTGGGTTTATGATGGTAACCAGTTTATAATAGCAGTAAGGCACCTCCGGGGTTTATGATGGAAACCAGTTTATAATAGCAGTAAGGCACCTCCGGGGTTTATGATGGTAACCAGTTTATAACAGCAGTAAGGCACCTCCGGCGTTTGTGGTATATGACCAATATATCACAGCTACGGGCTGTATCCAGGCACTCCGTGCATCATCTCGTGTCTAAGAACAGCCCTCAGCCGTGGTATAATGGCCATATACCACACGCTTATTGCTTAATTACTCTCCTCATAACAGGTCTTGTTTCTTCAACTCACTCATCACTAGGACTATATTGTTAGGGAAGAAGCTACAAATGTGATGTATTTCACTTATTTTCTATTGAAAGCAATTACACTAATTTTGAAGGGATTAAGTTGCCTTTAGCCTTGGTCTTGGGTAGGCTATATTTTCATTCCCCTAATGGTTACAGTTAGGATTTGGGGAAGGTTAATCTGATTCTGGATCTGTTAGGGCAACTTTTACTTCAATTTTTACAGCAGTGTAAGTAAACACCTTTCCCAGGACAAAGCAGGCACAAAGACCATTGTAAAGCACAGCCGCCACATCTCGTCTGGGTAAATATCTATAGAGAACGCAATCAACAAGATGAACAGTTTTTTTTATCACCTTGTTGCAACACAGGTTGAATCTTTTGTGTCGTCCCAAAGGGGCTCTCAGCCTTGAGTGGGCCGGCAGTTAGAATACTGGGTGTTCCACGGCTGGGCCACTCCACTCTCAACATTCCAGAATATCAATGTTCCAAGAAGTGCCACTTTGGTCGGATCTACTTTCATTTCTCCAGACCACTTCAAATGACTTTTATTTTCCTCCAGATGGTGAGATGAAATTACATAAAAGCTGTCAGCAAGTCCTATTCTCAGCTTCATTCAAACCTCCACTCGCTTTCTCACACTCACATAGATATGCACGCACTTCTATTCATTTCTCTATAGTGTTCTCTCACTTTCAATACTCTCTTGCTTTCTTTTTCTCGCTCTACATATTCTACTCAGTCACTACTCCTTCCTTCAGCCATCTCTCTTTTCCTTATCTTCTCTATCCCTCAGCCTGTCCCTCTCTTCCTTCTCTTCTCTATCCCTCAGCCTGTCCCTCTCTTCCTTCTCTTCTCTATCCATCAGCCTGTCCCTCTCTTCCTTCTCTTCTCTATCCCTCAGCCTGTCCCTCTCTTCCTTCTCTTCTCTATCCCTCAGCCTGTCCCTCTCTTCCTTCTCTTCTCTATCCATCAGCCTGTCCCTCTCTTCCTTCTCTTCTCTATCCCTCAGCCTGTCCCTCTCTTCCTTCTCTTCTCTATCCCTCAGCCTGTCCCACTCTTCCTTCTCTTCTCTATCCCTCAGCCTGTCCCTCTCTTCCTTCTCTTCTCTATCCCTCAGCCTGTCCCTCTCTTCCTTCTCTTCTCTATCCCTCAGCCGGTCCCTCTCTTCCTTCTCTTCTCTATCCCTCAGCCTGTCCCTCTCTTCCTTCTCTTCTCTATCCCTCAGCCTGTCCCTCTCTTCCTTGTCTTCTCTATCCCTCAGCGTGTCCCTCTCTTCCTTCTCTTCTCTATCCCTCAGCCTGTCCCTCTCTTCCTTCTCTTCTCTATCCCTCAGCCTGTCCCTCTCTTCCTTCTCTTCTCTATCCCTCAGCCTGTCCCTCTCTTCCTTCTCTTCTCTATCCCTCAGCCTGTCCCTCTCTTCCTTCTCTTCTCTATCCCTCAGCCTGTCCCTCTCTTCCTTCTCTTCTCTATCCCTCAGCCTGTCCCTCTCTTCCTTCTCTTCTCTATCCCTCAGCCTGTCCCTCTCTTCCTTCTCTTCTCTATCCCTCAGCCTGTCCCTCTCTTCCTTCTCTTCTCTATCCATCAGCCTGTCCCTCTCTTCCTTCTCTTCTCTATCCCTCAGCCTGTCCCTCTCTTCCTTCTCTTCTCTATCCATCAGCCTGTCCCTCTCTTCCTTCTCTTCTCTATCCCTCAGCCTGTCCCTCTCTTCCTTCTCTTCTCTATCCCTCAGCCTGTCCCTCTCTTCCTTCTCTTCTCTATCCCTCAGCCTGTCCCTCTCTTCCTTCTCTTCTCTATCCCTCAGCCTGTCCCTCTCTTCCTTCTCTTCTCTATCCCTCAGCCTGTCCCTCTCTTCCTTCTCTTCTCTATCCCTCAGCCTGTCCCTCTCTTCCTTCTCTTCTCTATCCCTCAGCCTGTCCCTCTCTCCTCACCGCCCTCCCTTGACTGTAATTTTGCCTCGTTTGCTTCCCTTCTCAGCACAGCTGCTAGGCTCCCAGTAGAGACCGATCCGCGGGGGTGTGTAACACTCTAAACCTTCCCCCTCCGCCGCTTGCTTCCTTCCACACTAAATGCAACAGCTACGTAGAGCCAGGCAACGCAGCACAGCCTTGACTTGGGTCGGCTCCAGAGGCAATTATGATAATAACGAGGGTTTTAAACGAGCAACAGTGTGCAATTAGAGCCTTTAATTACCTGCCTTAATCCAGGGAAGATTGGAGATTGCAGCTCTACAGTCAGAACTTTCTTGTTTTCATAAGATCGTAAGCTACAGTACGTGTGTGAGGGGGAACAAGTATAGTCGGAGCAGATTAGAGTTGGGCTCCAAGAATATGACGAGGATGTAACTGTCATGATGCAGAGAAGCCTTTACGTCAGCAGTGGAAAGTGATGGCGCTTGTTGCCACTCTGAGTTACTGCTCAAGTGGGACTATTGGTGAAAAGAGACGAGATAGAGAGAACCTAAAGTCATCTAAAAGCCCTCTGAAAGAGCAACAGAATGCCAACGCGGACATTTCATAGAGAATAAGTCATTCATAAACTCGCTGCAAACTACCAACGTGAAAACAAGTTCCCTTCACAACTCAGCAGGGGCAGCCCGATCCCTCTCTTTTTTAGGGAAAGTGGTGACTGGCGATGCTGCATGTTTCATGAGCTGTTTTGTGCGCCAGCTGAAGATGCAGAAGATGTGTAGCTGCTATTGAAACACATGACAAAGTTTGAGAGTTTACAGTAACTCACGGCTCAGGCCCTGTGTGGGACCGCAGCGCATCTGTGTGTGTGCCTGTGTCTGTGTGTGTGTGTGTGTGTGTGTGTGTGTGTGTGTGTGTGTGTGTGTGTGCGCACGTGTGTCTGTCTGTGTGTGTGTGTGTGTGTGTGTGTGTGTGTGTGTGTGTGTGTGTGTGTGTGTGTGTGTGTGTGTGTGTGTGTGTGTGTGTGTGGCTGTGAAAGTAAAAGTAAGCTCCTCCTGTCAGATATGAAACAGAAGTTGTAGCCCTGGGTGGGCCGGTCCAATTAAAACGCATGCAGAGCGGTGGGGTGTGAGTTTCTCTCCTACCGAGCAAACACCAACTTTCAAACTTCAAACTCGCCTAAATAAAACAACAAACGTTGAAATGATGGCGGAATAACGAGGGAAAAATCAAACTTCAAAGTGGCACATTTTTCACTCTGTTTTTCCTACTCAACAGTGATAGATAGGGAGATACCATCTGGTCAGCTTGTCTGATGGTCTCCATCAACGCTGCATGATGGGAGATGGGACAGATTTAAGAGAGGGGCTTTTTATCTTCCTCGTGACTACAGAGCTATACAGCTAAAGGAGATGAGGGTCCCTCTACAGAGCTATACAGCTAAAGGAGATGAGGGTCCCTCTACAGAGCTATACAGCTAAAGGAGATGAGGGTCCCTCTACAGAGCTATACAGCTAAAGGAGATGAGGGTCCCTCTACAGAGCTATACAGCTAAAGGAGATGAGGGTCCCTCTACAGGGCTATACAGCTAAAGGAGATGAGGGTCCCTCTACAGGGCTATACAGCTAAAGGAGATGAGGGTCCCTCTACAGAGCTATACAGCTAAAGGAGATGAGGGTCCCTCTACAGGGCTATACAGCTAAAGGAGATGAGGGTCCCTCTACAGGGCTATACAGCTAAAGGAGATGAGGGTCCCTCTACAGAGCTATACAGCTAAAGGAGATGAGGGTCCCTCTACAGGGCTATACAGCTAAAGGAGATGAGGGTCCCTCTACAGAGCTATACAGCTAAAGGAGATGAGGGTCCCTCTACAGAGCTATACAGCTAAAGGAGATGAGGGTCCCTCTACAGAGCTATACAGCTAAAGGAGATGAGGGTCCCTCTACAGAGCTATACAGCTAAAGGAGATGAGGGTCCCTCTACAGGGCTATACAGCTAAAGGAGATGAGGGTCCCTCTACAGAGCTATACAGCTAAAGGAGATGAGGGTCCCTCTACAGAGCTATACAGCTAAAGGAGATGAGGGTCCCTCTACAGAGCTATACAGCTAAAGGAGATGAGGGTCCCTCTACAGGGCTATACAGCTAAAGGAGATGAGGGTCCCTCTACAGAGCTATACAGCTAAAGGAGATGAGGGTCCCTCTACAGGGCTATACAGCTAAAGGAGATGAGGGTCCCTCTACAGAGCTATACAGCTAAAGGAGATGAGGGTCCCTCTACAGGGCTATACAGCTAAAGGAGATGAGGGTCCCTCTACAGAGCTATACAGCTAAAGGAGATGAGGGTCCCTCTACAGAGCTATACAGCTAAAGGAGATGAGGGTCCCTCTACAGAGCTATACAGCTAAAGGAGATGAGGGTCCCTCTACAGGGCTATACAGCTAAAGGAGATGAGGGTCCCTCTACAGGGCTATACAGCTAAAGGAGATGAGGGTCCCTCTACAGAGCTATACAGCTAAAGGAGATGAGGGTCCCTCTACAGAGCTATACAGCTAAAGGAGATGAGGGTCCCTCTACAGGGCTATACAGCTAAAGGAGATGAGGGTCCCTCTACAGGGCTATACAGCTAAAGGAGATGAGGGTCCCTCTACAGGGCTATACAGCTAAAGGAGATGAGGGTCCCTCTACAGAGCTATACAGCTAAAGGAGATGAGGGTCCCTCTACAGGGCTAAAAGGTCCCCCTCTCTCCCGACCGACGAGGTCTGTGAAGCCCCAGTATCAGAGAAAAGGGAAGGGATGATTGACGATCCTTTTCCAAATCCCCATCAATAGGGGATATAAAGTTCAGCTCCTAAAGTTCTGCTGCAATGTCCTAAATGACACCATATTCCCTACATAGTGCACTTCTTTTGACCCGGGCTTTGGTAGACAGTAGTGCACTATGCAGGGAGTAGGGTGCCATTTGGTAAGTGGTCCTCATCATGAAAGCTTCCTCTGCTTTCGAACTTATTTTTCCAAAGAGATGGGTGGATTTAGCTGAGAGCTGCAGGAATGGAAGGTATGATAAACAATGTTCTCTGGAAGTTTTTTCTTCGCTGTTCCCTTAAGTCAAGTGGCAATTTTTTTATACATTTATTTTACCTTTATTTAACCAGGCAAGTCAGTTAAGAACAAATTCTTACACACACACACACACACACACACACACACACACACACACACACACACACACACACACACACACACACACACACACACACACACACACACACACACACACACACACAGACACACACACACACTCTCCAGGTGTCATATTGAGATGTGCATCTATCTCAGAGGCGGACAGGACACCTGAGATGTATGAGCCTTTTGGAGCCTCGGCGCTCGCTGACACGCTAGGCAGGATAACAGGAATGTTCTTTTCTAAATACACAGGCAAGACAGCTAGTGACAAACCCAGCTATCAAAACAGCTCTTAACTGCAAACATGTTTGCGTGTGGAACTTGGCGAACGTTGAAGTAACGTGAGACGAAAACCCAATTAAATGTAAAGGCGGGTCTCAAGGACGCTGTTCTCACACAGGACCTGTTAGAGAGGAGGTCCGTCCACCCACTAGTTGCCCTCTTCCTGATTTGTTTAATAACATTTGAGGTCAAGGGTCACAGCTAATTCTGAGAAGTGTCGTCATTTTACTAA
>NC_034185.2:54456573-54504073 GCF_002021735.2 Oncorhynchus kisutch
TAGGTTCTTCCTAGGTATTGGCCTTTCTAGGGAGTTTTTCCTAGGCCACCGTGCTTCTACACCTGCATTGCTTGCTGTTTGGGGTTTTAGGCTGGGTTTCTGTACAGCACTTTGAGATATCAGCTGATGTACGAAGGGCTATATAAATACATTTGATTTGATTTGATTTGAGAGAAAGAGGAGAGATAGAATGATATATAGAAGGGTAGATAAAGGATAGATAGAGAGATAGAGGGACAGAGGGAGAGAGATAGAGGAGCGATAGAGGGAGAGATAGAAGGAGATAGAGAGAGAGAGAGAGAGAGAGAGAGAGAGAGAGAGAGAGATGAGCGATAGAGGGAGCGATAGAAGGAGATAGAGAGAGAGAGAGGGCGAGATAGAGAGAGGAGAGAGAGAGAGAGAGAGAGATAGAGAGAAAGAGGAGAGATATAATGATATATAGAAGGGTAGATAGAGGGACAGAGATAGAGGAGCGATAGAGGGAGAGATAGAAGGACAGAGACATAGGAGAGATAGAGGAGAGCTAAAGGAGAGAGAGAGAGAGAGAGAGAGAGGAGAGCGAGAGGAGAGCTAAAGGAGAGAGGAGAGATAGAGGAGAGCTAAAGGAGAGAGAGAGAGAGAGAGAGAGAGAGAGAGAGAGAGATAGAGGAGAGAGAGAGAGAGAGAGAGAGAGAGAGAGAGAGAGATAGAGGAGAGCTAAAGGAGAGAGAGGGAAAGAGAGAGAGAGAGGAGAGAGAGAGGAGAGATAGAGGAGAGAGAGAGAGAGAGAGAGAGAGAGAGAGAGATAGAGAGCGAGAGATAAAAATAGGAGAGATAGAGGAGAGAAAGAGGAGAGATAGAGGGATAGATAAAGGAGAGATAGAGGAGCGATAGAAGGAGAGAGACAGAGGAGAGATAGAGGAGAGATGAGAGAGAGAGAGAGCGAGAGGAGAGAGAGAGAGAGAGGAGAGAGAGGAGAGCTAAAGGAGAGAGAGAGCGAGAGAGAGAGAGAGGAGAGATAGAGGAGAGCTAAAGGAGAGAGAGAGAGAGGAGAGAATGAAAGAGGGAAAGTACAAGCACCTGTAGCTTATGCATCTGCTGTCGCCACGTCAACAGTGAGACCTACTTTTGACCAGAGCCTTTACGGCCAAAAGTAGTGCACTATGTCGGGGATAGGATGACATTTGTGATGCAGTCAATGAGGCCTGGGAAGAGAAGAGAAGAGAGAAGAGGAATCCATGTGTGAGCCAAGAAGGTCTGGAGAGACTAGAGAGTGACGAGATGCTTGTACCCAAAGGAAGAGACACTTAATGATGAAATGGTGTTGAAAGCTACCGAGCCACACGAGTGAGAGGGACGGTGTGTGGGTGTGTTGAAAGCTACCGAGCCACAAGGCACTCCTCTGTGAGAGAGCAGAGAGAATCCCCATGTTTCCACCCCACTGAAGGCATATAGGCCAAGGCAGGCTACCAGCTCCAGCGACATTCAGAGAATGGGGCACAGCGACAAAACACACACACACACACACGTATCTATGCACACACAGTCACAGCCTTAAGGTATGAGGTAATACCTCTGTGATGCTGTATAAAAAAACAACAACCTGTCTATGTAAAGATGATGAAACATGACCATTTTCTTGCCCAAATCCACAGACTTGACAGTTTTAGAAGAAAGTAGACCAGAGGATATTGACAGATGACAGCCAATCCCCTACTGTACCCTTGTAGAAGAGACCAAAGTCAAACTGTCTCTGAGCAGCAGGCGACGGTGGACAGGTGGACACCACATCACTGAGGTACACACACACACACCACGAGTCAGACACACACACCATTTGACCTAGCCTGCAGCACCACCTCCATGTCGCAGTCTTAATTGCATTGGAATACACTTTGTGGGAGAATGCAAATCTGTGGCATGCCAATAATAAAATAAAAAACATTGTCCTTCACTTCCGTTCGCTCAGCCGGTAGCCATGATGAGCGGGAGCGACCATTAGCCACCGTGATGCAGCTTGTACTTCCTCTTCTCTCTCTCTCTCTCTCTCTCTCTGCCTGACGCCTGCCGGGGGGGGGGGGGGGGGACAAATGGTATACGGTCATCACCCTCTCTTGGCATGATTTTGAGTAGGGAAAAGTGTGTGTGTGGAGCATACTTTGGAGCAGGTAATTGAGAGCATGCTGGGATAATGGCCGTACAGGAAGCTGCCATGACACCTCTACCAGGGGTAATTTGGGAAGACAAAAACTAGACTCTGGTAGGTAGGCAATACACACCACCACACACAACACACACTTTAGAGACACGCACGCACACACACACACGCACACACACACACACACACACACATGCACACACCTGATATGATGCAGCAGCTGCCATTACTGCTTTCACAGTGGCCTCAGCCAAAGTAGTGGGAGGAGAGGGGAAGGTGGACAGGTAAGGCAGGAAGGGGGGAGGGGGGTATAGATGGAGAGAGAGAAATAGAAAGATGGCACAAGAGACAAAGGGAGCAAGAGAGATTGAGAGAGATAAATAAAGACATAGAGAGCTGTGCAGAGAGAGAACAGACTGTGGTGCCGGGCTCTGCTCAGAGATAGTACAGATTAATTAACAGGGTGGCACGAACGCAGCATGTCATGTGTGCAGCCGGGTTGAGAGGTGGGCGAGACAGAGGGGCGAGACGTGTGACATCCAGCCTGGCCTCCTCACATGTCGGTCGGGAGCTCTACTTTCCCTCTCTCTTTCTCTCTCTCTCTGTCTCTCAACACCCTCTCCCTAGCTCTCTCTTTCTCTCTCTCATATCGCCTATCTCTCCATAACCTCCATTACGCCTTTCACACTCACTCAATCTGTTCACTGCTGCTCCGAGCCAATCAACTGATCCCTCCTCTGCTCCGAGCCAATCAACTGGAAGATACATGTGGCAATAAGAACAGCCAGGCACTCATTCTACAGGGAATGGCATTAAGTAAAGGCCACAGAATGGGATATACCAAAATGAATAAGCCTAGGTCTATAATAATATCTTAAAACACACTATAGAATATTCTAGAAGGACATCTCAAAGCAAATATAGGCCCAGGAATATTACAAGGTGTAAAACATAATCTACTGTAGGATATGTGTCTGTCAAATGTGTGAGATGTTCCACACTAGACAACCTCTGTAAAGCTGTGATCAGTCAAGGACACCCCCCAGCTTTATCAAGATGTTTGACATCTAGATTAAAACCACCGTGAGCACACAGAGAAAAATGTTCAGCAAAACCAACACAGTCAATTCCAGGGGATTTGGAACCATTGTTTGATCACACTTTTTGTGGGAACGGAACTAGCAGTGGGCCTTAAAACGAATTCCCATATGGTTATGCATAGACAACGTTTTCCATTTTAGGAATGTCACTTCTAAATGTATTTTAAAAGACAAAAAAAGCTGGTATGGTGTATTTCTAATCAGACTTAAGGGTCATATCCTTCCAATAATTCCCTCTCCCTTATCTGGTAACTAGCCTATATGCCCAAAGCTACCATCAAATCCATAGAAATCACTGGATTGGTTTTTCTGTTGCAATTTTGGTGTTCAAATGGACATTTAGACAATATATACAAGTACCGAAAACCATACAGGTCTCCCAGTGGTATAATATAATAACACATGGTTGGGGAATGTGCATTTTTCATATTTTCCATCTGTATTGGTGGGATAAGGAGGTAAGGTTCAGAAAGATACACCTTCCCCAACCGTGTGTTATTATATTATATCACTGGGAGACGTGTCCAACATTTCAAGTTTAACTGAAACACACATGTAGCCTAGCTGCCAGAGTTAGCCTAGCTGCCCGAGATAGCTTAGCTGCCAGAGTTAGCCTAGCTGCCCGAGATAGCTTAGCTGCCAGAGTTAGCTTAGCTGCCAGAGTTAGCCTAGCTGCCAGAGTTAGCTTAGCTGCCAGAGTTAGCCTAGCTGCCAGAGTTAGCTTAGCTGCCAGAGTTAGCCTAGCTGCCAGAGTTAGCCTAGCTGCTGAGATAGCTTAGCTGCCAGAGTTAGCCTAGCTGCCAGAGTTAGCTTAGCTGCCAGAGTTAGCTTAGCTGCCAAAGTTAGCCTAGCTGCCAGAGTTAGCCTAGCTGCCAGAGTTAGCCTAGCTGCCTGAGATAGCTTAGCTGCCAGAGTTTTAGTTTTTCATTTCCCCCCTCCACCTATTTCTCTCTCTCCTTACCACTCTTTCTCATTAAGACTATGGAAAACTTGAGGAGCGGATGGGTCGATGTTTTCATTTTTCAAGTGCTTGTAGCCATTAGAAGGCCCCAAATCATCCATCAGGCAAATTCTTTCTGGTTAGGGCCTGTCAATTTAACAAGTAGCGAGGCTCAATATGCAAGATGTATTACACTCCATTTCAATAACCTTCATTATTTCTTTCAAGTGTCATTCGTTTCGTTTTCTATTTCCCTTCTTATCCACACACGCACACACATTCCACCGACAGCAGCAGAATCTCCTTGCCAAATTCAGTACTTGAGCCGCACACCACTCCGAGCCAGGTGACATTTGATTTGCCTATGATCAATCAGAAGCAAAGCCTCATTCCCAATTCCAAACCATTGGCCACAGACATAAAATGATACCTGCGTGCCAATCCACCCCATCTAGACTTGAGGAAGGGTGCAATTCTATATCTTTGTGGTGCTGTAGAAAATTCTAAACGGATCAAATGTGCGGGATGTTGAATTCCAACTGAAGACGCCCATAAACTGAAGTCAAACCTGGGCCCAGGTTTGTTAATGGCAATGGGAGCCGTTTTTGGAGAGCTTTCATGTGTGTTTGACTTCAGTTTATGGGCGTCTTCAGTTGGAATTCAACATCCCACACATTTGATCCGTTTAGAATATATATATAAAATGATTTATTCATTTAATCCATGCACACGCTGAGCAAAATCATTTAAATGTAGCCTAACCACACAAAGCTAATCTAACCACAATAGCGAAATAAATATTTTCAAACCATTTTCTCTGTAATTGCTAAAAACCAACCCAATCCAAGAACATGTATAAACAACTCATTCTCAACGAGAGCAAAGGGTCACATTCTTCTCCCTGTGTCCCAAATGGCACCCTAGTACCTATATAGTGCACGCCTGTGGGCCCGATAGTGAAAAGTAGTGCTCTACATAGGGAACAGGGTGCCATTTGGGATACATCCTCTAATTACACCTGCCATGATCACTTTGGCTCAACTGGTATGGTCGGTCGTTATAACAACAACAAGGGAGGAGCACTTGAGGAAACATTGGTTTGAATTGTCAGGGTACTTAGACGCCGATTCAATATGTATTGCCATTCGATGTTCCAAACACATTGCTCACAATATGTCTGCTGCAGAGAGACAAGAGAGACCATGAGAAAACCAGTTTTCATCAGTCAGGGAAATAAAAATGTTGCAAACAACTTGGCTCACTGTTTATAAAGAAGATGGAGAACAAGCCATGAGGGAAAAATACTGGAGTTTTGGTGCAGGTACAGCCAAGTACCGCAAAAATAATATTGTGATAATGCCAATATATTATAATATATTATATCCCAATATGTAATTGTATCGCCCCCCCATCACTAGAAACATGTAGTCTGGATAGTGGATAGTGTGTGTGTGTTTGACTGTGTCTATGTGCGTGTGTGCAGAAGAGAGGGGGGAAAGAGAGGAGGGAAATCGGGAAAGAGAGGAGGGAAATCCCCCCCCCCCCCAATCTATTGTCGCTTTAATGAACATATCTGTCCCTGGCTGGCTGGCGGGCTCGGCTTTGGTCTGAAGAGGTTACAGCGTCTCAGTCTCAGTCTACTCTACTCATTCTGGTCACAAAGCTGGACTTTGTAGGAATGTTGATCTCTCTCCAAAAAGCGAGGGAGGCCTCAGCTCTCACTGAACTGAATGGCTGTATCAGACCCAGGCTCAGCCACAAAGAAAAGAGAAGAATGATAGCTTGATCGAAACAAGAGAAACAAGTCCGCTTCACCGTTCTGTGACCCCCCCCCCCAGCCCCCTCACCCCCCCTCTGACTGTAGGAAAACCATGGGGGGAAACACGGTTCATGTTTGTGTTCATGACCAACTGTTTATTTACTGCAGCGTTCATAAAATATAGATTGCGACATGAGCAGAGATACGGGAGTGCAAGATGTGGAACGTGAAAAATGCCAGCACCAGAGCAGCGACACGCCGGTCAAAAAGATCTGCTCTGCTGAGTGAAAGAACAAGCCAGATACGTACGAGAAATAACGTTGGAGGAGGAAAACACACAGGTCAAACATATCTCTGCTGTGAAAGGGAAAAGGTTAGAGTTCAGAGAGATTTAAAGCAGGCATACATAAGAGAAGCTGCGCTTCAAAGCATCAGGTCTCCACAAGACCACTGTAATATCAGCCGTGCTGAAAGGGAAATCGCCATTTTCAATGACTGAATGTCAAGAGGAATTTCTCGGGCCTATTTTTAAATACGATATTATCGTCAATTCGTCTAGCCTACCTGAACACATTCAAATCAATAGCACCCTATATCAAAGAACGTGCAGAGTGTCTGGTGTCTGAAACTAAGACATTACATTCAAATTACAGAGAGAATAATCACTTCATTACCTTCAAGCTGAGCTCTTGTCCAAAGCGTTTTTTAATCAGTCACTCACAGATAGCTTTTTCATATACAGTATTGCCATGACTGTAGGCTACTCATATTCAGTACAGTACTCCTGTGACTGTAGGCTACTCATATTCAGTACAGTACTCCTGTGACTGTAGGCTACTCATATTCAGTACAGTACTCCTGTGACTGTAGGCTACTCATATTCAGTACAGTACACAAGTCGCTCAGCAGGGTTCCTCTGTGAGCGAGCAGCGCCCACATTTTAAACAGGTACGGCAGAATAGGGGCTAGGTCACATGGTGTTGAGCTGACCTATCCTACGCGCCTGACGGAATATTGGGCAGGAGGAAGACCAGCAGCCAATCAGAAATGGTTACGGAGGTAGCATGGTAAGCGAATGGAGCAGGGCGGTGTGAGGAAAGCACACTTTGCATACTGTACTATGAGGAAACATCAGTCAGGAAAATACAGAAGTCAGTCATTAAGAGGTCTGTAAACACATGTTCCATTTCAAACAGTAACGCCATACTAGTTCTTTAGAACACAGACAAAGACGACAAAGAAACCTCACCTCAAACATAACACAAAAAAACTAAGAAAATTCTTAACATTTTTCAATTATTATTATTATTATTTATCTTACTGTACTGTATCTCAGACACCTGGGAGAGATACACCACTAGACCTTTCAGTAAAGGATGTACATGTCGTACATCTTTAACCATTGGGATTTATATATGCAACAGCTGGGGAATGGTACATGTTCTGCTTGATGCTGGAGGGTCAATTAATAATGGTGGAACTCGCGCTATCTCACGGATGATACTCATGAACGCACACACAACCAGGAGACCCCTGAGGCAACAGAGCAGCGGAGGGACACAAACACACACAGTGGAGCGACACACACACAGTGGAGCGACACACACACACAGAGTGGAGCGACACACACACAGTGGAGTGACACACACACACAGTGGAGCGACACACACACACAGTGGAGCGACACACACACACAGAGAGTGGAGCGACACACACATACACAGAATGGAGCGACACACACACAGTGGAGCGACACACACACACAGTGGAGCGACATACACACACAGAGTGGAGCGACACACACACAGTGGAGTGACACACACACAGTGGAGTGACACACACACACAGAATGGAGCGACACACACACACAGTGGAGCGACACACACCTCATTACATCCCCATCACAGCAAGTAACTGGCATAGACCGCTCACTGCCGAGGGTCAATGTCTCAACTCCAGTTGAGTGTTCCTCTAATGTGTGTCAATATGGCCATTGGCTGTAGGTACATGGATGGTTCACTGACATAATATGTCAATAAGTAGTGTCTTAAGAGCTGTATCGCATGTCGAATATTCTGTTACAGGTTTTTCATCGATTCTGTTTGTACTGAAAACGTGATTTATGAAATTGGGTTTTTAAATATTTTTAAGCAGGTAACAATAAGAACTGACAATAGCATTTGGCAACACTTTAATGGCACAAAAGTAAGCACCAAAGCAGGCCTTCTGCAAGGGAGAACCAGGATGTTGTGTTCCAAACACCATCAAATTCAGGGACAGAGCGAGCTGGATTGAGCATTGTCGAGCCAATGGAAAGAGTACATATTTTATTTTTTGTTGTCGCACCAAACACACTGTGACAACTCCAGATCTCTATTCATTGTTGGTTCACAGACCACATTTTCATTTCACATCAAACCATATGGTTCCATCTAACACAAGAGTTTCGGCAAACTTCTGGAAGAAACTAATGTTTGAACCATATTTTACACATAAAATTTGTTGTCAAACTATCTTTGTCCAACCAACCACATAAATCCACAGTGAAACAACCAGTTTATAGTGGGCCTACATGTACCAGAGCTCCACAAAATGATCCTACATTTTGAGATATTGTGAAACAACGTGTGTTTACAGTGAGCCTACATGTACCAGAGATCCCAAAAAATTATCCTACATTTTGAGATATTGTGAAACAACGTGTGTTTACAGTGAGCCTACATGTACCAGAGATCCCAAAAAATGATCCTACATTTTGAGATATTGTGAAACAACGTGTGTTTACAGTGAGCCTACATGTACCAGAGATCCCAAAAAATGATCCTACATTTTGAGATATTGTGAAACAACGTGTGTTTACAGTGAGCCTACATGTACCAGAGATGGCAACAACAACAAAGAAATCCATCATCATTTTAGACGCTGACATAATGCCGTCAAAGCCTAGTGCCTGGAAAGGGAGGAGTCCATTAATATTTTAGTGAGGTTCATAGGGAAAGACAATTGGCTGATGTTAAAAAGAAAATAAATCTGGCGGTTGGAGATGGACAGGTGTGTGTGTGTGTTTGTATTTGTGTGTGTGTGTGTGTGTTTGCATTTGTGTGTGTGTGTGTTCGTATTTGTGTGTGTGTGTGTTTGTATTTGTGTGTGTGTGTTCGTATTTGTGTGTGTCTTTGTATTTGTGTGTGTGTTCGTATTTGTGTGTGTGTGTGTTTGTATTTGTGTGTGTGTGTGTGTTTGTATTTGTGTGTGTGTGTGTGTGTGTGTTTGCATTTGTGTGTGTGTGTGTGTGTTCGCATTTGTGTGTGTGTGTGTTCGTATTTGTGTGTGTGTGTTTGTATTTGTGTGTGTGTGTTCGTATTTGTGTGTGTGTGTGTCTTTGTATTTGTGTGTGTGTTCGTATTTGTGTGTGTGTGTCTTTGTATTTGTGTGTGTGTGTTCGTATTTGTGTGTGTGTGTGTGTTTGTGTGTGTGTGTGTGTGTGTGTGTGTTTGTATTTGTGTGTGTGTTCGTATTTGTGTGTGTGTGTGTGTGTGTGTGTGTTTGTATTTGTGTGTGTGTTTGTATTTGTGTGTGTGTTCGTATGTGTGTGTGTGTTTGTATTCGTATTTGTGTGTGTGTGCGTTAATCCCTTTGAAGTACTCCATACCTTCACCTTCTATAAAGAGAAGTAGAGAGAGAACATGTTTTTAAAAAGGGAAAATAAAATAGAAAACATACAAAGGGTCTGGGTGTGTGTGTGTGTGTGTGTATGCTTGTGCATCATTACAGAGACACACAGAGGGGTTTCCATTCTAATAATACATTGACTCTCTGTAGTGCTGTTCATTGCATCAGCAGCCATCGCCATCGGACTGGCAACAGAGCAATACATAAATGTGTTTTAGCAGGTGTATTGAGGAGACTGTGTGTGTGTGTGTGTGGGGGGGGGGGGGGGTTCACTGGGCCAGAATAACATCCCCACACACAGCTGCCTTTCATTAAGGTTCTCATGCTGCTATCATAACAAATCGCCTCCCTCGAAGAGTGGGAGGGAGGGCGGGTGTGGGGACGGTGGGCCGGGATGTGTCAGGGGGAGTTTTGTGTGTGTATTAAATAAATGGGGGGGCTTCACTAAATCACAAACATTCACCTTTCCCCTCTCCAATCTCTCTGTGTGATATGTTGTGATTGACAAAGTCCCAGACAGACAGAGGAGCTGTCCCCCATTTCTCTTTCCTTGTCCCACCACGCCACCACTTCACAAGTGCACTCAACTCAGTGAGCTGGGAGCTGCTCGGGAGCTTGGCTGGGGCTGGTGTGCACTGTGCACTGCTTGCCCGTGGCAGAAGGGAGCCTCTCCTCTACCCCCATCTCCTCCTCCCTCCCTCTCTCCTCACCCCCGACCCTCCCCCGTTTCAGCATGGCTGGGCTGCAATGAGCCCTGCTCCAATGAAACACGCTATTCCAGGCAGAGTGTGGCGCTCGGTGCCGCCGCTCCTCTCCTCTGCTGCACTGCTCACGCACCACACTTAACAAGCTGCTGGTGAATCAGCCTTGTGCATGCCCTTGGTGGCTATTCCCTTACTCCCTTCTCTTCTATACATCTGGCGCTCTACCTTGGCCTCGCTTCAGTTTTCATGGTTGCTATACCATTCCCACAGTCTGTCTAAGGAGAGGAGGCATTCTCTTCTACAGGCCTCGACGTATCTCTCTTGCCCTATCGTTTGGCAAGCCTCTGAGGTGAAGTACTGGGTCTTCTGTTCAAACGGCATTGATCTGATAGTATTAACGAAGCAAAGGCACATTTGACAGAATTAACACTTCAATATGTCACTGAAAAATGAATTAAAGGCTATATTTACACAGAATAAACCATCTGGTGCACACAGGGAAGTAACGGCGACTCCTGAATAAGAACACACACTGTTGATGCGATCAGAATGACAAGTGGCAACCGTCTTTCAACCGGTCACACCTGGGCATGGATTTAGAGTGAGGATCACGACGGCCAAACAGGACTTTATTAACATCATTATAGTAACAAATGATGCCTTCTCTCCTTCCAAAGTACCCCTCACAACCACCACCAAAGGCCCTGTCATGAGTTTTTTTTTTTTATCACTGGCTATGTATGAGTAACAAATGAAACCTCAGATCTCCAAAGTGATCCCATCAATCAACCGAGAGTTAATGTGAACTAATAAAATCTGATTTTTTTGGACATGGGAGATCGACGTCCTCCAGTGCACCAAACTACGTCAGAAATTGATTACGACTGCACTTCAAATGAATTCGACCCGCCCACCCCATTCCACCCCGCAACCACTCCACTCCACCTCACCCCACTCCACCCCACCCCACCCCACCTCACAGCTCTCCACCCCACCTCACCTCATCCCGCTCCAACCCACCTCACCCCGCTCCACCCCACCTCACAGCTCTCCACCCCAGCTCTCTCACCCCACCCCACCCCTCTACCCCACCCCACCACCCTCCACCCACCCGGGAACCATTTGTTTCGCAGCAATAGAAACATTCTTCTGAATAATGCCTACCAGGGGTGGTTTCATAAAGAAAATACCTTCTGCAAAGAAGGTGTGTCAAATACATCATGATCCGATCCTCAAATCTAGACATAAATAATATACATCGATTTTTCATTTCTAACAAACTAACTTTTGCTTATTACCTTCAAAATATTGGTCTTAAAGGTTATTGTTTAGGGCAGAATTTAAATACAGTAATTCCCTCACTAAAAGGCAATTAAATATCTTTCATTATGGTTCTTGATTACCTAGCCTAATCATACAGTTCCCCTTTGCAACAATTTCAGTTATATAACTGAAGGGTCACAGGATCAAATGACATCCAGCAGGCATCTAGAGGACTAATAGCAGTACTGTATGTGGATGCCAGTGCCATACGTTATGTAGGCTGGGTGTAGACTACACTAAACCGATGCGTTTACACTGTACGGCAACCCAGTTGTCTGCCCAACAACAGCCCTGTGCCTGCTCAGAAGACCGGCAGGCTCCCTGTGCCTGCTCAGAAGACCGGCTGGCTACAAACCAAAGTATTGGCACACAAAAATTAGGTTAGGTTATCAAAAATAATATAAAACTTCCTCGCACAATGAAAGTGAGCACAATTATTTGAAAAATAAAGTAAAAATACCACAAAAGATGTACAATACCTGAGTGAAAATGAGAGACAGCTTGAACAGAACAGAACAAATATCTGGCCTCTTTCTCTCTCCGAGAAACACACAAGACTGAACTATAATAGTTTAACTGTGTATCAAATCCCTCTATGCAGTGTCACATTATAGCCTGGTTCAGTCCCTGTTTAAACAAAAGCCTATTTAGGAGGATCCAGGAATCTTTCGTCAGGCCTCTATCTCCAGTCTCATTTTTCAGCCGCAATTGCAGAACATGAAGATACCTCGGCTCTTTGTTTTACCCACACTGGCTGTCTGCACCATGTCCAGGCTGTTTATAGGGCACTGGTCTGAACCTACTGGAGTCAACCACCATAAATTGTTGATTTATTTAATTTAAAAAAAGAGATAAGAGTGCAATCTAATTTTACAATGTTAAAAAATTATAATTGAATTAAAACAAATGTTGTATGGACAATACTTGTGTGTGTGTGTCCCTATTTCTACTGACTAACGGTGGTGTGCTGATTCTGAGAACAAGATGCAATATAACCTTATGCACCTTGTCAATGAAATAATCTACAACTGTAAAGTGACAGTGTTGACCTTTAAGAAAAACTGAAAACAGTCTCTATGTACTGAAATAACCACTAAATGTTTGATAGCATTACACATTTAAACTGGTGTTTCTGATGTTCAATAAAGCATTGACTGTCTAATAAATCACTGTTACAGGCCTGCTGTTTCTTCAACCAATATAAACCCTGAAACAATGTTTCACCCCACATCTTAAAATAGCCTAACCTGGGGGTTACATTCAAATGTATGTGAATTACGGAACATTTTAATTCTGCTGTAGGCTAAAGGGACCTCCAGGCTCAGTGCCTCCGGGGGAAAAAGGGCAAAGGGTAAAGAAGTGAGCCAAATCACAAACTACACACTCTGCACCATATCTATCTCAGGGACAACGACATGATTCATAGTCATTTTTAACATTCATTTGACCTGGATGCTTTTCAAATATTTTGGTATACGGGTAGCGTATTCTGTTATATCGCATTGTTGGCATCCCCGTCGGATAAAGACTATGGTCTATATTCAATCCGTAACGCTGAAGAGCCGCTTTATAGCGCAATTGACAATTAAAGGCAAAGTTCCAGCGGTCGCAGAGACTGCATTCACGGTAAACACTGCATTTGTTAGCTCAATGTAAATTACTTTTATATTTATACCCGCAATCTGTAACGCTTCAGCGATACATATTGAATAGAGCCCTAAGACTACTTATACGGAGATAAATCTGTCAGGCTAGTCCCTTATAATAAACCAACACACGTTATGGATAACCAACACCGTATGCCCAGAATTGATGACAAACTGAAAGCTTTACAGTGTACTGTTATGTGTTTTGAAAGGTCCCATATAAACCGTAATGATACCGTGTATTAATAACACAGTGGAGCAACATATAGTGTATTTGTCGACTTCGTAGAGAAGGAAGACAACGATGTATTATTTTTTCCATTTTATGCATTTGTCTGATAATCGACCTGTGCGCTTGTCGCACCTGATACAAACTAACACCGCCAGGAAAGTTAACGGACTAAATACATCTACATGAGCAACAACAATGGCACTCGTAAATGTCAGCAATGTCTCCCAAGTTTGCGAAATAGCAACAATGTCAGAGAGCTACATATATATATTTTTTAAATAACTGACATATATTTGTGTGGATGGATTAAATACAACGTAAAATTACTGTAGGCCTTCAGCTGTACGCAATCAAAAGGCAATTTCTATATATTTTTTTGTGCTTATTTTAAGCACGTGTGCAGATGCCAGGTGAACTATTTTAATTTGTCCAACAATGCGTAATCGAATAAAATTCACATATGCCAGTTTATCCTGATCAAGGTAGTTCAGAAGTTTCACAATACACAACAGACATATACGCTACGAACGGTACCTCAAAATATTAAATGGGATTTTTCGATGGCAGCTTTCATGTCAGGCGCTTGTAAAACACGAACGGCGGGTAATTTATCAACAACTCTCACAGGAAGCAAACACTAGCCAAACCAATACCCGGCTAATAAATGTGTTTATCATTTTGGACAATATTAAAATAAATAAATGACAACATGACAGTACAGTTTAGGGCCCTACCTGGTGTGGATTTGTCCGATTAGAATCCCATTGTTGTTCAGTATCGGTGGGTCAAAACTTCACCAAACGATGCTCCAACTTCTAGGGAATTGCGTCGCTGTTTTCTGAATGGAATAGTCGGTGGTAAAACAAAGGTTCTGGCAAACACAACTCTCACTCCAGCTATTTCAAAACGATAAGATAGTCCCGTAGCTCAATGGAAATATAAAACATACCAATGTCGCCGACAGGGCTGTTGACAGATATTCACTGCCCGGGAACAACAGTGAAGACTGTCTGATCACTCAACAGAAGAGGACAGCGCAGTGCAAGAAGCAAAGGATTCGAGCATGACACCGTCCAGCAGTGACAACCACACATGTGTAACTACTGAGGACCCTACCAACCACGACACAAAACAGGGGGAGATCGAGTTACGATTGTAGTAGCCTATTTGCGCCGAGAGAACCACTGCTTCCGTAAACCTCAGTCTCCTTGACGTGACGAAACGACCGAATGAAAGGCACTTTCTCACACTCTTCCGACCGCCAACGGTACAAGCAAGGTGGCTATTTTGTATTTTCACAAGAACGGAGAGGTCTCCGGGTCTACATAGATAATGTTGTCCTGCGCGCGATGGAGGGTCTCCCCCTTCTCGCAGTCAGTCGATGTAAAGACCCAGTGTTCCCCCTGCTGCGTCCAATCAGTATGTATATCTAGCACTATATGGGTAATAATTTAAGGGTCACCCATGAGTTGCGTCGCGGTGTGATAAATGACTCCGCGACGGATATCGAAGCAGATGAAGATATCTGCGTTGGTACTGATTAGGCTGCACACTCAGATAATGGATTTAGGGCTTCGATTTGGAGAGGATGGTGTATAGGCGCAGGGTTATTTGTTTAGTACAGAGCAGCTTGCAGCCGACATCAGTTGTTATGACATGTTAATAAATACATCGTTTTGTTGTTTTATTTAACGGTCACATATTTGTATAAGTAGGTTGTCATAATTAGGCCTGCTTAGAGATGACATGGTACTGTACCATTTGCTGCCAGGTACAGTAATAACCAATTGTGTACTTTTTCTAGCAATATTACAAGATGAAACTGAGGACAAACAGAGCATTATATTTGAACATATATTGCAGCCAGCCACCCCACTAGAAAGTAAAAATAATGACTAGAATCAGACTGTTTTCCTATTCCTGCCAACATGCAGATGCAGCCCATAGTTGCACATGTTCTTCTGCTTTGGCTTTGATACCAATGTTAATAGTCAAATGTCACGAGGTCATGTCTGGCGTGTCTTTCAGTTGACTGAAACTGAAAATATGCACATATTTTACAGCCTTTGACATACACTGAGTGTACAAAACATTAGGAACGGCTGCTCTTTCCATGACATAGGTGAATCCAGGTGAAATCTATGATCCATTATTGATGTCACTTGTTAAATCCACTTCAGTCAGTGTAGAGGAAGGGGAGGAGACCTGTTAAAATAAGGATGTTTAAGCCTTGAGACGTGGATTGTGTGTATTCTGCCATTCAGAGGGTGAATGGGCAACACAAAGGATTTAAGTGCCTTTGAATGGGGTATGGCCGTAGGTGCCGAGCCCCCGGTTTGAGTTTGTCAAGAACTGCAACGTTTCTGGATTTTACACACGCAACAGTTTCTGTGTGTATCAAGAATGGTCCACCACCCAAAGGACATCCAGACAAATGACACAACTGTGGGAAGCATTGGAGTCAACATGGGCCAGCATCCCTGTGGAACGCTTTCGACACCGTGTAGAGTCCAGGCCCCGATGGAGTGAGGCTGTTCTGAGGGCAAAAGGGGGTGCAACTCAATATTAGGAAGGTGTTCCTAATGTTTTATACCCTCAGTGTGTAAGCCTGCAAATATTTAATAGAGACCAATATTTCTTGCAACTAACCAAAACAAACACACATCTTAAGATGAACAAATATGTCATGGTCTAATTAATCAGCATAGTTCTTTAACACTCTCTCCACAATATAATGACCTGGGAAACAGCAAAATATCAGATAGACCGTCAACCTGCTCGACCTGTAATATAACTTCTGCCTCGACTATCTTTTTAACTGTAAAAATCAGTCAGACAGGCTCAGGGGCAGAGTCATCATTTTAATAAGGGTCAAGTTAGAGTTGAAACAGTTATGTTGCAACTGCCGTTTGGCTTTGCCACTGAGCCCCACCTCTTAGTCCACATACCCGTGTCTGTCTTTTCCTGATTTGAAAAACATTTGACTGAATCTCATAAAACTAAAAACCCTGTTGAGACAGACCTACACCCAGACACACAACCTGTTACAAGCCAAGCATAAGGGATGAACTTTTAATGAGCTTTGCCCTCGTTGCCCTCCTCTGATACCTCACCTCAGACTGAGTGCATGGCCGGTTGCCGGGCGGTTAACAAGTGCAGTAGATAGACGTACACAGCTCAATATCCCTAGTCCCTCCCTGGTTGGGGTTGGGTGGAGTGAAGTGGACGCCGGAGGGAGGGTGGTACTGCCTTGCACCAAAACCAAAGGAAGCATGCCATGTGTTTCTGGTTGCCATGGCGGCGTGGTGGAGAGCTAGTGCATGTGAGCGTGGTGCAGTGGTCATGACATGATTTGATTGTAACATCTCAACCTCTCTCACGTCTCCTTATACGAAACATGGTCTTGCCTTGAAAGGACCCATTTCAGGTTTAAAGGTTTAAACACAGGTTGGATTCAAAGTAATGGCCGGACTGAAAATAGCCCCACCCTGCAGTGTCAGGGTGATAGGTTAAAAGACAGGACATTATTAAAATAAAATAAAATCTATAATATGTTGTGAAAAATTACAACTGGACATTATTCTATCAACAACAACAAAAACTATTTAGGGAAGCAAGGAATACAAGAGGATGCAATGTAAGGACTGTACAATACAATATACTCAAGTCATTATTTTTGCTATGAAATATAAAAGTGTTTTCTTCTTGTCTTTCTCTATGTATTATTCATTTAGCTGGCACTAATCTGAGGGACAAACCCGAAGAAAGGACATGTCTTTGGGAAGCAGGGCATAATGGACATCGCGCTGCTACAGCTGTGTTGCCAACCACGGGGAGAACTGCGGCATAGCAGTTAGCATTTTCACAGCAGGCCCACTCAATCTGAAACGTTTGAAGCTAGTTCAATGTTTTTCACATTGATTGGGGATTTAATTCAATGCGCACTCTACCTTTGAAGTCCGTTTTTGTCTGTTTAATGGACATAGTGAATGAGCGATGGAAGGAAACACTATAGCCCGGTAATACAAATGCTAACTGCTATTGTGTGAATCATTTCACAACAAAACTAAAAACAACAGTATAACTAGTGGAACTAACGTGGATAGAAAATAAATACTGCAGCACGTATCCCAAGATCCACATGAAGGAATTCATAACTAACGTTAATCATTTCAGAATTTTTATGTCAACTTTGTTTATTTTTTTCTAGGTCAGCGCCAGTATTTCAATTATTGCTCAATTGCTCTGAGAAACCAAACAAATCATATTTAGTCTTTTCAGAGAGCACTCTATTCTCAACAAGTTAGCACTATTAAAAGCCATTATCCATAACATTGTTCTCTCTCAGGTCTAAAACCTCCCAATTATGGATATCAATCATTCCGTACACTCCGATATCAATCATTCCGTACACTCTATTCAGAATAAAAGAACACGTTCATCCACTGATTCTAACAGCCTAATCACACAAAAAAGTGCTGTGCAATGCCGGTAAATAGACATAGATGGGCTCTGGCTGAAAGAGGAGATAGATTGATAAATAAATAAGTGAGAAAGTAGATAAAAGAACCCCTGGTGTTTGAGATGCGGTCCAATCACACAGAAATCATTCATACCAACTGTGAGATAGAAGCAACATCACCATCATCAAAGCACTTCATCTCTCTATCCCACTCCCTCACCTCGTTCCTCCCTCACTACCACACATTAACACACAGACACAGACACGCACGTGCACAGACACACACACACACACACACACCTGGGGGACATTTTTGATTTTCCAACCAAAAGAATGCTGATTTATTCCCTGTTCCCCATCAACAGAAAATAAGAGATAAGTCAAACTGAGGAACAGACGGGCGGACGGACAGAGAGACACACAGTGACATGTGGAAGTGACACATGTGCCATCGCTGATCCCAGAAGCTGTGCCTTTGGGGCTGCCCAGATCCAGGGATGGAGCAGAGCTGCCTACAGCTTGGCACAAGACCTCTGGGGCCCCAGACAGGGGCAGAGACACAGCGAGAGGCATGGGTACACGCCTGCCTGTCCTCCTGCACAGAATGGAGTTACTGACCATAGGTCACAGGGCAAGGGCAAGGCCCTGTATTTGCAGGAAGGTAGATCAGATGCACTCATATAAGTAGCCTATGTATACACATACTGTTACGAACACATGACCAGACACATGTATAGTGTAGTAGGTAATGGTGTACACAGCTAAATGCACAGGACACACACAGAATGATGATGCGTTTGTAGCTGTGAGGCAGTGAGTCTGCTCTGTAACCCCTCCTCCCGGAGCATCTTTCACATGACTGGTGAAGTGTTAGGACGAGTCAATGTCATCAGCCTGCCTGGTGTCTCTCTCTCTCTCTCTCTCTCTCTCTCTCTCTCTCTCTCTCTACTCTCTACTCTCTCCAACCCTCCCTATCTATCTCTCTCTCGCTGCAACCTGATCTCATAGTTTCACATCGGGATTTGACGTAATTGGATGAACGTCGATTTTTGATCCATTAATTCCATCTGGTAACAGGGTTTAAACAGAAACAAATGAAAGGGTTCAGTTTAGGTTTTAATTCAGAGTGGTTATGTTTAGGGCTATGGTTTGGGAAAAGCATAAAACGATTTTTTTTTAAATAATGCTCTGTTTCCATTTATGTCGTGTCATCAAGTACTCTCCGTGCTTACAAGAGCATTGTGGACTGCTGTGGTGCAGCTGTCTAAGCAGCGTGCTCTGGCTCTGAGTGTGGTGAGTTTGAGCCCAGTAGTGTCGCATCGTTGTTTTGGTGAGCGTATGGACGTCCTCAGGAACTTTTCAAACATCCCAAATCAACGTGCATTTCTAGTGACCAGGCTGCTCTCTCACCCGCTCTCTCTCCACCACTCTGTCCATCCCTCTGGGCTTCAGGGTCCCCTCATCTCCAGCCAACTCCCAACTAGGGCACACACATGCACACGCACACACACACTTATGCAAAGGCACACACACACACGAACACAGCGCAAACCAGATGAGCATTTCACACGGCCCATGCACACACTAATGCAGCCCAGATGGAGTGCTGCACATACAGGATATACACTTTAACACGTACAGTACAGGATATACACTTTAACACGTACAGTACAGGAAATACACTTTAACACGTACAGTACAGGACATACACTTTAACATGTACAGTACAGGAAATACACTTTAACATGTACAGTACAGGACATACACTTTAACATGTACAGTACAGGACATACACTTTAACATGTACAGTACAGGATATACACTAGATTCTATATATTAGTACAGGACATACACTTTAACACGTACAGTACAGGAAATACACTTTAACATGTACAGTACAGGACATACACTTTAACATGTACAGTACAGGATATACACTAGATTCTATATATTAGTACAGGACATACACTTTAACACGTACAGTACAGGACATACACTTTAACACATACAGTACATAATATACACTAGATTCTATATATTAGTACAGGACATACACTTTAACATGTACAGTACAGGATATACACTAGATTCTATATATTAGTACAGAATATACACTAGATTCTATATATTAGTACAGGATATACACTAGATTCTATACAGTAATACAGAATATACACTAGATTATATATATTAGTACAGAATATATACTAGATTCTATATATTAGTGCAAGGACATACCCTAGATTCTATATATTAGTACAGGATATACAATAGATTCTATATATCAGTACAGGATATACAATAGATTCTATATATTAGTACAGGACATACACTATATTCTATATATTAGTACAGGACATACACTAGATTCTATATATTAGTACAGTATATACACTAGATTCTATATATTAGTACAGGATATACAATAGATTCTATATATTAGTACAGGATATACAATAGATTCTATATATTAGTACAGAATATACACAATATTCTATATATTAGTACAGGATATACACTAGATTCTATATATTAGTACAGGATATACACTAGATTCTATATATTAGTACAGGATATACACTAGATTCTATATATTAGTACAGAATATACACTAGATTCTATATATTAGTACCGAATATACACTAGATTATATATATTAGTACAGGATATACACTAGATTCTATATAGTAGTACAGAATATACACTAGATTCTATATAGTAGTACAGAATATACACTAGATTCTATATAGTAGTACAGAATATACACTAGATTCTATATATTAGTACAGGATATACACTAGATTCTATATATTAGTACAGAATATACACTAGATTCTATATATTAGTACCGAATATACACTAGATTCTATATATTAGTACAGGATATACACTAGATTCTATATAGTAGTACAGAATATACACTAGATTCTATATATTAGTACAGAATATACACTAGATTCTATATAGTAGAATATACATTGATACTAGGTGGGCTGTACTGTTGGTTTAATGTAGGACATTATAAGCATTGATACTAGGTGGCCTGTACTGTTGGTTTACTGTAGGACATTATATACATTGATACTAGGTGGGCTGTACTGTTGGTTTACTGTAGGACATTATAAACATTGATACTAGGTGTGCTGTACAGTTGGTTTACTGTAGGACATTATAAGCATTGATACTAGGTGTGCTGTACTGTTGGTTTACTGTAGGACATTATAAACATCGATACTAGGTGGGCTGTACAGTTGGTTTACTGTAGGACATTATAAACATTGATACTAGGTGTGCTGTACAGTTGGTTTACTGTAGGACATTATAAACATTGATACTAGGTGTGCTGTACAGTTGGTTTACTGTGGGACATTATAAACATCGATACTAGGTGGGCTGTACTGTTGGTTTACTGTAGGACATTATAAGCATTGATACTAGGTGTGCTGTGGCATGTCTCGAGAGAGGTTATCTACGGTGATGAATTCCTTCACTTTATTTCCCTTCTAGCTCCATCACTTCAACAATAGGCCACCATATATTTCAGGCCTGACCTCATCTCTCCAGATATGTGCTGCTTGGTGCGAGAGAGTCTCTAGCTGTGTGCCATTTATAGGAAGGGAGAGAGGGAGGTGAGGGAACAAGGCCCAATGATTAATACTGTACCTCTCCCTCTCTCCCCCTCTCCCTCTCTCTCCCATTCTCTTCTTTTCTCTCTGGTATACTGTCTAGGTTACTGTCATCCTCCCTGTTGTCTTTAGACCAGTATTGATGGGAGATGAGACACCTCACCTCCTCTGTCCTACTCTGTGACCTCAGTAGGACAGAGGGAGACAGAGCTTCTATTTTCGGTCCCATTCAAATGCTACTCCTTTTTTTCCACCACTCTGTCTTAGTTAAGTCTTCCGGGGTTGATTTCTTTCATACCAGGATCACCCCCTTGACTTCACCCAGGGCAGCCTCCAAAGAAAGAGACTGATGGAGGGGTATGGGTTAAACAAGTGGATTCAAGCTTTACATGTACTGCATAATGTATAGGGGATATACTAGACTTTTGACATTGACTTTGAGATTGTAATGTTTCGCACGCACGCACACACACAGAGAATAATAAACTCATTCACTGCTTTTAATCTGACCTGCTGACCCCGTCTGGAAGAAAAAGAGGATGAAGGGATAGAGGGGTGAAGGGACCAGTAGGAGTGACAATTATATGTTTGATCAATAATTTGCGTCACAGTTCTCATCCTTGGAAAACATCCTATATGAATCAGTCTACGCTGTACTGCAGTATAATTGAGAGTAATTAGAGTATAATGTGAGTTCTCAGTAGGCCTCTGTGTAAAGTATGAGCTTGGAAAAACGATACACCAGGAGAGGCTATGTTGATTGTGTTAAATGGTCTGGGCTTCCACCCATCCTCTTCAAAGTGGTGATGACAGAGATCAGAGTCTGTATCTCTCCTGGAAACATCCTGGAAACATTTTGTGCCCGATGTGCTTCTCTACATAACGACAGTAACTAAGGACAGGAGTGTTTAGAACAGCATGGATGGACAGCTGCTTAAAGGGGAAGTCTGTGATAAAAAAAAATAGCTGACACTTATTTTGATAGAACTGATGATGGACTCGAGCTCAATGTAACCACTCTCATATTCATAAAACAAGCACATTCTGGGTTATGGCTGTTGAACTAAATTGTATTCTCCAAGAATAAACAGCTATATGCCCTTAATTGACTTATCCACAAATGGATATACCAGTCCCAGACTGCAGCTTGAAACCAAAGTGATTTAACTAAGCAGTGTTTAGAACTGCATGGCCAGTGAGCCGCTGAAACCAAAGTGATTTAACTAAGCAGTGTTTAGAACTGCATGGCCAGTGAGCCGCTGAAACCAAAGTGATTTAACTAAGCAGTGTTTAGAACTGCATGGCCAGTGAGCCGCTGAAACCAAAGTGATTTAACTAAGCAGTGTTTAGAACTGCATGGCCAGTGAGCCGCTGAAACCAAAGTGATTTAACTAAGCAGTGTTTAGAACTGCATGGCCAGTGAGCCGCTGAAACCAAAGTGATTTAACTAAGCAGTGTTTAGAACTGCATGGCCAGTGAGCCGCTGAAACCAAAGTGATTTAACTAAGCAGTGTTTAGAACTGCATGGCCAATGAGCCTCTGAAACCAAAGTGTTTGTGATGATGATGCTAATCATCTTCACACATGATGGGAAACATGATGAACCCCTGAGCAGAAAGACTGTAAATAAACACTGGTCTTTAAAGAAAGAATCAACCCAAAAACAAGTTGTGTGTGGTAAGAGAATCGTTTCAATTTATTTTTATTTTTATTTATTTCACCTTTATTTAACCAGGTAGTCTAGTTGAGAACAAGTTCTCATTTGCAACTGCGACCTGGTCAAGATAAAGTGTAACAATTCGACACATACAACAACACAGAGTTACACATGGAATAAACAAAACATACAGTCAATAATACAGTAGAACAAAGGAAAACAAAAAGTCTATATACAGTGAGTGCAAATGAGGTAAGTTAAGGAAATAAATAGGCCATGGTGGCGAAGTAATTACAATATAGCAATTAAACACTGGAATGGTAGATCGGCAGAAGATGAATGTGCATGTAGAGATACTGGGGTGCAAAGGAGCAAAATAAATAAATAAATACCAGTATGGGGATGAGGTAGGTAGATAGATGAGCTGTTTACAGATAGGCTAAGTACAGGTGCAGTGATCTGTAAACTGCTCTGACAGCTGGTGCTTAAAGCTAGTGAGGGAGATGTGAGTCTCCAGCTTCAGAGATTTTTGCAATTTGTTCCAGTCATGGGCAGCAGAGAACTGGAAGGAAAGACGACCAAAGGAGGAATTGGCTTTGGGGGTGACCAGTGAGATATACCTGCTGGAGCGCGTGCTACGAGTGGGTGCTGCTATGGTGAGCTGAGATAAGGCGGGGCTTTACCTAGCAGAGACTATTAGATAACCTTTAGCCAGTGGGTTTGGCGATGAGTATGAAGCGAGGGCCAACCAACGAGAGCGTACAGGTCGCAATGGTGGGTAGTGTATGGGGCTTTGGTGACAAAATGGATGGCCTGGTCCCAGATCAGTTTGTGCTATTATTCCACTCCTTGCCACTCTTATTTGGCATACGACAAGGGGTGGAATGATCCGCACAAACTGGTCTGGTACCTAGACTACTCAATTCCCTCAAGAAGCCAAAATCAAGTGCTTTTTTCAATGGTCACGCAACTCTCAACTCCCAGCTCTCAACTCCCAGAATCTCCTCTCAACTCTCAGCACTCAGCTCTCAACTCTCAACTCCGAGCTCTCAACTCTCAACTCCCAGCTCTTAACTCCCAGCTCTCAACTCTCAACTCCCAGCGAACATTTTAGTCATCAGTAATACAGTAACAGGTATTAAATCAAATGATTATAACCACATTTGAACAGAATGGGAACATTTCTCCTTCTTTCCTCCAGGGATAATGATGTTATTGGGTAATAATAACACGTCAGTGATACTTAGGAGCCAACAGGCCTCCTCCAGGACCACCTAGTGGGGCCCTGACTGCCTGGGTGTGTGTGTGCATGTCTACCTACCAAGCAAGGAAACACCACATTTCATTCCTTTAAAAGGAAATGTATAACGTTTCTGTTTTATTTTCCCCTTACTGAGGGTCACTTTCTCAAATAAATGTGTCAAATAAGAACAGTGAGTGGTAAAAAAGCAGAGTGTTATTGTACACTTTGGGCATATTATGTTTGAAAATCCAGAACACAAACACCAGAATGTTGTAGTAACAGACGATAGAAGAACAGAATTCCATTAAAAACTATTGGCCCGAGTCCGACGTATCAAAAAGGAGTAATAATTCAAATCGTACGGTCCTTGGCTGCATGAAAACAGATAGCTGGAGTCACTTTAGAACACCGCTTAACAGCAGTTTAATCAATTGCAGGTATGCGCTCGAGGTGATGTCATTCATCTGTGGTTTGGGGAGGGAAACACTACGCCTGTTTTCTCTTGCTAATGGGCCCGGTTGAGTCTTAAGCCATGTCCTTATGGTGGGGCTGCGCACACGCACACACACGCACGCATGCACGCACACACACACACACACACACACACACACACACACACACACACACACACACACACACACACACACACACACACACACACACACACACACACACACACACACACACACACACACACACACACACACACACACACACACACACACACACACACACACACACACACACACACACACACACACACACACACACACACACACACATACAAACACACACACACACACACAGTGCTTATAGTGAGGCTAAACACACATAACCATACACAGATCAGATCCACATTTACTGACTAAAAGCCCTGACTGTGTTTAGTGGCTGGTGAATATGGCTGGCTAGCCAGAGGGTTTTTACCTGTTATTTTCATAGACTCTAGACTCTGTAAAGCATACAGCTCTGCTCCCACAGACCTTTGACCCCTCTAGCTCAGTCCAGAGGGCGTCTTTCAATATCAGGTTTTTATTTCTTTCTGGCCGATCTCCCAATTACATGACATTCCTGATTCACATGTGCTGTCACAGGCGAGCTATTTCACAGAGTCACACATGCTAACTGGCCTTGCTTGTCACGTTACTGTGAGACGTCAGAGAGTTGAACGCTTTAGGAGCCAAGTTACCCTTTAGAACAGTGGTCGCCAACCGGTCGATCGCTCCTTTTTTAAATCGTGTTGAGCTGTTGCCGGTAGGTGCACTTGATTCAAAAGTCCTGTGCACCGGGTAAGCAAAGTGTTCCCATGAGACAAACTCCGCATACCCGGCAAATCTGTGACTAAATCGAGTGCACCTACTGCGCTGCCCAATCGGATAGCTCAAATCACTGTGGCTACAGAGCTTCCATGACCCTGGCCACAGCCAAGTGTAATAAGCTCCTAACCTACGTAAGATTTAATCACTTTTAAAACCATGACCACAGAGAGACTGTCACCGAACACAGCAAAGAGCTTCTGTTTTTATGAGTGAGTTTAAGTTTATATTCAGCACTGGCACTGTTTTTATTCAACACTATTAAAAAACATGCTTCTCCGTACTTCTGCTCGGGCTGCAGCTGCAATGAATGAGTAGCCAAGTATCGATAGCCCTGCATTTTATTATATTTATTATCAGCTCGTCGTGTTGATTTTAGTATTAAGGAATATTTAACATTCTCTGGTCATAGGAACAGCATGAATTTGTGCATGAGGCAGATGCGATGCAACTCGAGTTTCGCCATCAGGTGGAAGACGGTGTCCCCTCTCTCTGGTCAGTCTTACCGGAGGAAAGGACGGAGAGAGCAGGTGGAAGACGGTGTCCCCTCTCTCTGGTCAGTCTTACCGGAGGAAAGGACGGAGAGAGCAGGTGGAAGACTGCGTCCCCTCTCTCTGGTCATCAGTCTCACCGGAGGAAAGGAAGGAGAGAGCAGGTGGAAGACGGTGTCCCCTCTCTCTGGTCAGTCTCAGCGGAGGAAAGGGAGGAGAGAGCAGGTGGAAGACGGTGTCCCCTCTCTCTGGTCATCAGTCTCACCGGAGGAAAGGAAGGAGAGAGCAGGTGGAAGACTGTGTCCCCTCTCTCTGGTCATCAGTCTCACCGGAGGAAAGGAAGGAGAGAGCAGGTGGAAGACGGTGTCCCCTCTCTCTGGTCATCAGTCTCACCGGAGGAAAGGAAGGAGAGAGCAGGTGGAAGACTGTATCCCCTCTCTCTGGTCAGTCTCACCGGAGGAAAGGAAGGAGAGAGCAGGTGGAAGACGGTGTCCCCTCTCTCTGGTCAGTCTCACCGGAGGAAAGGAAGGAGAGAGCAGGTGGAAGACGGTGTCCCCTCTCTCTGGTCAGTCTCAGCGGAGGAAAGGGAGGAGAGAGCAGGTGGAAGACGGTGTCTCCTCTCTCTGGTCATCAGTCTCACCGGAGGAAAGGGAGGAGAGAGCAGGTGGAAGACGGTGTCCCCTCTCTCTGGTCATCAGTCTCACCGGAGGAAAGGAAGGAGAGAGCAGGTGGAAGACGGTGTCCCCTCTCTCTGGTCAGTCTCACCGGAGGAAAGGGAGGAGAGAGCAGGTGGAAGACGGTGTCCCCTCTCTCTGGTCATCAGTCTCACCGGAGGAAAGGAAGGAGAGAGCAGGTGGAAGACGGTGTCCCCTCTCTCTGGTCAGTCTCACCGGAGGAAAGGAAGGAGAGAGCAGGTGGAAGACTGTGTCCCCTCTCTCTGGTCAGTCTCACCGGAGGAAAGGGAGGAGAGAGCAGGTGGAAGACGGTGTCCCCTCTCTCTGGTCATCAGTCTCACCGGAGGAAAGGGAGGAGAGAGCAGGTGGAAGACGGTGTCCCCTCTCTCTGGTCAGTCTCACCGGAGGAAAGGAAGGAGAGAGCAGGTGGAAGACGGTGTCCCCTCTCTCTGGTCATCAGTCTCACCGGAGGAAAGGGAGGAGAGAGCAGGTGGAAGACGGTGTCCCCTCTCTCTGGTCAGTCTCACCGGAGGAAAGGAAGGAGAGAGCAGGTGGAAGACGGTGTCCCCTCTCTCTGGTCAGTCTCAGCGGAGGAAAGGGAGGAGAGAGCAGGTGGAAGACGGTGTCTCCTCTCTCTGGTCATCAGTCTCACCGGAGGAAAGGGAGGAGAGAGCAGGTGGAAGACGGTGTCCCCTCTCTCTGGTCATCAGTCTCACCGGAGGAAAGGAAGGAGAGAGCAGGTGGAAGACGGTGTCCCCTCTCTCTGGTCAGTCTCACCGGAGGAAAGGGAGGAGAGAGCAGGTGGAAGACGGTGTCCCCTCTCTCTGGTCATCAGTCTCACCGGAGGAAAGGAAGGAGAGAGCAGGTGGAAGACGGTGTCCCCTCTCTCTGGTCAGTCTCACCGGAGGAAAGGAAGGAGAGAGCAGGTGGAAGACTGTGTCCCCTCTCTCTGGTCAGTCTCACCGGAGGAAAGGGAGGAGAGAGCAGGTGGAAGACGGTGTCCCCTCTCTCTGGTCATCAGTCTCACCGGAGGAAAGGGAGGAGAGAGCAGGTGGAAGACGGTGTCCCCTCTCTCTGGTCAGTCTCACCGGAGGAAAGGAAGGAGAGAGCAGGTGGAAGACGGTGTCCCCTCTCTCTGGTCATCAGTCTCACCGGAGGAAAGGGAGGAGAGAGCAGGTGGAAGACGGTGTCCCCTCTCTCTGGTCAGTCTCACCGGAGGAAAGGAAGGAGAGAGCAGGTGGAAGACGGTGTCCCCTCTCTCTGGTCAGTCTCACCGGAGGAAAGGGAGGAGAGAGCAGGTGGAAGACGGTGTCCCCTCTCTCTGGTCAGTCTCACCAGAGGAAAGGGAGGAGAGAGCAGGGACCGTGAGAGGAAGACCCTCTCTCAGGTCAGTCTCACCAGAGGAAAGGGAGGAGAGAGCAGGGACCGTGAGAGGTGGTTGGTAAAAAATTGTTTTGAACGGTCATCCAACTCGGAATTCCAAGTCGGAAACTCGGGCATCTTTCTAAAGCTCCCGACTTTTCGACCTGAAGATCCCTGGCGTCGTGATTTGACCTCAGTCCAGTAAAATAAAAAAGCACATTTCAATTCATGCTCAGTGCCTCACAAGTGCTAAACCAACAGATCTATTTTGTTATCAAAGCTCGAGTTTTGAAATATAATGTAGTCTGATTAACAACATTGGCAGGCCAATTATATAGCCAATATACTGTGATAATGTATTAGACCTACTGCCCAAACCTCATTCCTACAAAACTGTTTGTGTGAGGTTAATGTAAAAAAAAATCTGAGCAGTAGATCTCAGCTTGCTTTTTGACTGTGAAAGTGATCTTGACTCAGAAAAGGTTGGTGACCACTGCTTTAGAAGAAGAAGCCATGACACAATTGTATTACCCCTTTAAAAGGTTTTCATCTCAAGGTTTTGATGAGACTGAAGTAAACACACATGGAACCCTATTCCCTATATATGAAATGTATATCAAACCATTTTGAAATGTTGACCCTGCTGTCAGACATTGGCTCCTTTATTTATAGAAAGACCAATGCAGTACACTACTTTTCACCAGAGTGAAAGTCAAAAGTAGGGCACAATATAGGGAATAGGGTGCTATATAAGCACCCAATTGACTGCAGTATATCTACAGTATTTAGTGGCGTCCATTGGGACCTGACTAGTTCATCGCCAGAGCTTGATATGGGTAAATCTATCCCGGCCTATACAATGCTTTCTGAAAGTTTAGACGCTTGTTGTGGTCACTGATGGTGCTGTTTATTTGATTTGTGATAAATACATTTCAGAAAATGCTTTGGAAAGAGGAGCGAGTGAAAGTGCTTTTCCTGTTTTAAAATCACACGCCTATCTTTGTGAAACGCTGCAAGTTCACCACACCTTCCTCTCCCTGACATCATCAAACTCGGAGTACTAAATGCATATTTCATGAGATATTTAAAAAATCCCAGACAGTTTGGTACAGGGGCGACGGCACTGTTTTGTTTTTCCAAAACGTATCAAATGTATGGATGGAGGGACTCTGAAACTAAGCCTGCTTACAAAGCATTTTTACAGAACGGAACAAGCGATGAGAAACTCTGAAAGGGACCATTTGCAGTTTGCAGTTCCCTGCGATATGTCTCGGCTGGATCTGGGGTTTATAGCATGAGTTAGCCTGCCTTCTCCCATAGTAATGTCTACATTAAAACAACACTGGCAGCATAACTATATTACTCTACCTCGGCTCCCTCGCTCACACACACACACACACACACACACACACACACACACACACACACACACACACACACACACACACACACACACACACACACACACACACACACACACACACTCACCTCTGAGTGTCTCAATAACATCACTGAGACTTGCTAGTCACGGCCAGCCTAGTATTACATTCCATATAGAGTTCATATATTTCAACACCTTGAGGAAATAAACGACTTTAGCATGTATAATGTGTATGCAACATTAGCATCCATAGGGTAATCGTCTGAGGCACCTTGAGTAATGAAGTAATCTCTTGGTCTGATTGGCCTTAACATGTGGAACCAATACACACTGTAAGCCTTCTGGGTCTTAGTTAGCATTAGCATCACCTATTAGAAAGGGAGGGTGTGATTAGCATGTAGCACTAGATGTTATCAGAATAGAAGGGCCTCAGGTGTGATAATGGTTGATATTTCCCTCAGACTGCTTTGGGGAACGGGGGCCCCGAGTTTTTCTGTTTTCTTGATGAGGGGGAGATATTTTGACGTGACACACGGAGACGGGAACTAAAGAGCTGAGGCAGCGGTATTGTGACCGCGGGTCCTGAGAGTCCCGCTCTAAAAGGTCACCTTTCAAACAGATCTCATCCATTTCCATAACTCTGTCAGTCCCAATCACAATATTAGGCCGCTTTTGGGACCACTAACTGGGATTAAAAGAATCATAAAGGAAATCAAGAAAGATAATTAAATTATGCAGTTTTCATTCAGCCAAGCCTATGAATGGTCCTGTGTGGTTCAGTTGGTAAGAGCCTGGTGCGCTAGCAACACCAGGACCGTGGGTTTGATTCCCGCTGGGGTCACCAGCACAAAATGGTACGCACTCACTGTTGTAGGTCGCTTTGAATGAAATCATACGCTAAATGGCATATATTATTATGAATCGTGACCTTTCTGCTGTCAATCTGAAGTTGATATGCCTGAAAATGATTCAAAAACATAGATACATATTCATGAGTATGTATCTCTATTCATGCTGTTCAGATGGATTCAGACAAAATATTAGGCTGGTCACTGGTGGGCTTGGGAAAATGAGTCTACGATGATGAAATGACCCAGTCATGATATTTATTTATTTATTTACCTTTATTTAACCAGGTAGGCAAGTTGAGAACAAGTTCTCATTTACAATTGCGACCTGGCCAAGATAAAGCAAAGCAGTTCGACAGATACAACGACACAGAGTTACACATGGAGTAAAACAAACATACAGTCAATAATACAGTATAAACAAGTCTATATACAATGTGAGCAAATGAGGTGAGATAAGGGAGGTAAAGGCAAAAAAGGCCATGGTGGCAAAGTAAATACAATATAGCAAGTAAAACACTGGAATGGTAGTTTTGCAATGGAAGAATGTGCAAAGTAGAAATAAAAATAATGGGGTGCAAAGGAGCAAAATAAATAAATAAATAAAAATTAAATACAGTTGGGCTAAATTATAGGTGGGCTATGTACAGGTGCAGTAATCTGTGAGCTGCTCTGACAGTTGGTGCTTAAAGCTAGTGAGGGATATGTCTGTGGATTTTCTAAAGAATGGACAACTGGACATTGAAATTGCTCATCTTTCAAATTCATGGTTATCAACAGAAAATATATACTACTGTAATATTTGTTTTGGCTTGAGGCGGTACGTGCGATCATCCGTGTTGGACTTTCAAACAGCTGAATTATAATGACCAAATATTATACTTGAGTAACTTCAAAGAAAGCATAGAAAGCCTATATGCTATGAAGACATTATTAAAACCATCATACAGTTGTATCACATTACCTGTCACAATAATAGAGAATAGTCTACAGTGTGGCTGCCCACTGTCCCCCCCCCCCCCCCCATAACAATGGTGTCTCAAGGGGGTGTTTGTGTGGCCAGGCGGCCCGGGTCTAAGTCGATGACAATGTCAACGGGCTTTACCACTGGCGCCAGGGAACAGCCCCAACCCTCTCCTCTATCCTCCCAGCTTTACTATAATAGTTTGGCCTTAGCATCCAACAACGCATTTAAAGAGGTAAACAATCAATCATGACCAAAATCCTACTTCTGGGAGGCTGGGAGCCCTGAGCAGCGGGGGGATTTTCTGTGTTTTATGTTCGAAGCAATTAAAGGGAAAGATGTTATTTTTTTAAACAGTCAGCCATCTTAGAACAATAGAGTGTGGATCCCTTCCTAGTCTCCGTCTCCGTTCTGAGCCTGGTATTTTCAGGAAAGGGGTGGCACTGCAGAGGACACAGTTCACTTTAGTTTAACTCCGGGTTAAATGGTCAGGTATGTTCTCTGAAGGCATCTCTCTGCAGTAATGCTCCCAGTTATTGGACAAGACATTGTCGCTTGAGGACGGATTAACAAAGAGTTCATGGGTGACGAATAGTCTATGCTAAGAGCAGTGAAAAATATGTCTTAGCGTTTTTATTTTACAACTAATCCTGTCTGCAGTCAGCCAGGCAAGGGGCAGAAAGAAAAAGTGAAAGACTTGTAATCCCTTCAAGTACATGCATTTATCTGAAAAGACAGACAGGGATATACTGTAGCAAACCACAGAATTGTACAAATGCGTATGTATTATTGTTTAATTCTTACTACGAATGTATTAATAATCTTAGTGGTAGTAGTAGTTGTAACCGTTGTGCGTTTGAGAGTTATACCACATTACCACAAAGACATCTATATTGTGTGCATTTGAGATCATTTTTCTTCTCTAAACACATTAGGTGGAGAATGATTACATCTCAGAAATATTATGAGACATCTGTCTGAATCTGCAGTGATGTAATTGTATAATTGCCCATGTGGAGCTCTTTCCAGGAACACGCTATTTAGAGTTGGCAGGAGGGATCAGCAAGCCTCTCTGACCGGACTCTAGCGGAGGGGAGAGGGACACATTAATATGAGGAGGTTTGAAAAACATTGTCCGCGCTAATCAAAAGACTGACAGGCCAATTAAGTCCTTCTCGTGGTTGGAGGATGTCCTCCGCTGACTGCAGACAAGGCTCTGGGAAACATGTGAAACGCTACAGAGAATATCACAAAAAGGCCTCAAATAAACCAAACTGACATGTTAATGTGTTTGGAGGGTTTCGATGAATCAGTCGAGGAGCCACATTTTTCCTACATTCTACGGTAAAAAGGCAAGACAAAGAGTTTAATGCATGAAGAGACACAACAATAAATACACAACCCAAACCAGGATATTGAACCACGACTTAGCGCACTAAACATCTTAGCGATATCGTACTTGACCTGCTGAACTCTCCCAAAATCTCCCCAGATCTCTTTCTCTCCAGGGATAGGGAGGCTCCTATGCTGCACATTACCGATGTTGTGCGAGCGCATAGCCTAAAAGGTATTGGCGTCTCCTCCTGCATGCTGGGTAAAGTGGAACCAGACGTGGTTGGACACCTGCGTGGTGTACGGTGGCGGGTGTCCTTCTACGTTCTCCTCTAGCTTGCAGTCCTGTAGTCATTTATCACCACTGTTATTCACGGAGCAGGACATGCTAGAGGAAATGACTGAACCTGACTCCCTTCCATCAAAGGACCTGACCTCCTGGCTCCCATGAAACATGCAATGCCGATGCATCTACAGCGGTGTATATCACAAGTCCTATAGGCTACACAAGGGGGTGTCTGCTCACTGTTTGGCTGCCTCACCAATGTGATCTTTTAATAAAGCTTCGGTGATACAATAACGTTTGGACAGGTCACGAGACCCAACCTCCAGCTGTTTAACATGCCTAATATCCATAGCCTCGTTTAAGGAGTATGAACCTCCCATTTAGGTCAATAATAGCCTTGTATGGTATGACATAATAGTATGTACATACTGTATGTTATGTTAATATTATGAGTGACTAACTCAAACTGAGGTAAGGAAATATTTGAATAGCGTTTTTTATTATTATTATCTGCCGAGCCAAATAATGTAACGTGACGACATTGTAAACGTAAACGAATCCACCATTTGATAGTCATCTTCAGCTCCCAAAAGCTCCCCCTACGGGGACAGTAAAAAAACAGGTGCTTTTCAGATCCCCTCTGTCCCCCAGATGGAGAAAAGGCCTTAGTCAGATAGACTCACAGAGGACGGTTAACCCTCTTCCTCCCCTGACAAACCATTAGTTCCAATTCACAAGAGAAAAAAATGTGGCTTTTTCAAGAGTTGACCCCTCCTGTAGATAATTATCTTTGAATAGCTTTTTTCTTCTCTTTTTAAAAGTTGTATTTTCGCTGAAAGTTCCTCTCTCGTGAAGAAAGGGAGGAAGAACTGGACACCGGACACATCTACAATCGTATAGTTCACGCTCTTTGTACATGTCACTCTCTATGGCAACCAATAGGAAAATGGATTATTCTTTGGCATTGCTGAAAAGGGGTAGAAGAATAAAAATGTCCACCGGCTAATCCTTCCTCATGAAAGGGGAAGAAACTCTCTCTTCTCTTACAGAGGGGTGAGAAGGGGGAGAGAGAAATGGAGAGAGAGACAGAAAATAGAGAGAGAGCTGGAGAGATTGAGAGAGAAGAGAGAGACAGAGAGAGGGAAGAGAGCGAGAAAGAAGGAGAGGAATGGAGAGAGAGAGAGACAGGGAGAGAGAGGGGCAGAGCGAGGATAGAGAGAGGCAGGCAGACAGACAATGGCATTAGCATCAGAAACATTAGCTATAGTCCAGGGCCCTGTGACTCAGCAGGTGGTCTCCGGCTGAGATTCCAAAATGCAGCGCTTGCCTTAATCCCCTTTTCCCCGTGTTCTCTCTCTCTCTCTACTAGCGTTCTGACCCCACGCTGCGATGAAGTTATCAGAGAATACAGCCTCCCTATCGCCCTGGCTGTGGCACATCAAAACAACGCTTTCATCAACCGGTATTATCTGCATGAAAGCCCAATAATATATACTCCAACTCTTGCCATTCAATCGGGTGAAAACATCATTTGAACCATGCCCCCTCAACTGCCACCACCTGACCCAGGCTCCCTTCTCTCTTTCTTTGCAGAGAAAGAAATTCTTAACCCAAAAATATGTGTCGTTTCCAAAAGAGCCCTGTGAAGTGAAGACTGTTGAAAAAAACGTCGGTTCATGTCACAAATTGAGGAAGACGCGCTTCTGTGGCCAGTCAGAACAAATTACAGTAAATAAATACAGTATATAATTACAGTACATAATTACAGTACATAATTACAGTACATACATAGTGATGAACTTAGACGCACTACTGGTGACTTTTAATGAATAGCCTATTCAAATCACTTCAGCCCAAAATATCTTGCATTCTAAAATGCATATCTTGTGAATGCAGACCCCGCCATCGTTGCCCTACTTCGCTGAGATGCTGCTCTGTTCATTGTCAAAACATTTCTGAAAGATAGAATGGAGGGGGTATAATTCCAAAATGATATGTGGGACAATGTCATTTCAAACACTTCTAGTACTCCGAAAAACTCTGCCCCCCCCCCCCCCCCCCCCCCCGAATGGCGTGATGTGAACTACGTATCCACACCAAAGCGTCGGTGTGCATAGTAATATCGCAAGAAGGCACTGGCTTTGATTCGCCTGCTGTACACACGCTGATTGGCTAGCTGAGTTTGTCATAAGCATTTCATTAGGTCTCGAAATCCTGGGGCTTTCTCAACAGGAAGTGACGTAAGCAGAGGGTGTCTCAGGGAATACGAGCTGCCATGTGAGTGTAGGCAGAAATATGGATTCTACCACGACACTGGATTCTACCGGGGTTTTGAAATGCATGTATACATTTCTTCTCATTTATATTTGTTTATAGCATGAATTAGAACGATCTACTTAATAATTATTCAAACATTGTATTGCATTTGATGTAAAGTGTCAAGGAATTACTTTAACAGGCTTCAGTGAATAGAATCAAATCAAATAGAAACGTTCTTACCAGGGAGTCGGTATGCTGCGTAAATGGAAGTCATCTGACCAATCCGGTCCTCTTCAAAATCAAATGAACCAATGCGAGTTATATATATTTTGAAAGAGAAAAATCCATTGGTCTCTCAGGAAAGCCCAGTATGGCTGCTTCGCTGTGCGTCTGGCGATCAGCTCTTCGTCCTACATTAAAAAAGAAGAGAACAAACACTAGTTGGTTTCTTTTTCAACAAATCACCAGACCAAAGTAGTAGGAGAAATGTGTGTCTACATGTACACCCCAAGTACTTACTATCGTATGGAAGTAGGTTATTGAGTACACATTCCCTTTACCATAATAACCTGGAATAATGGGCGCAGTACAGTATTTAGTGTCAATAATGTGGGAAACAGGTACTTTGTGTTCAGAAAAATGAATGTGCAGACAGAACTGTGCTCCTTCACAGACACTGTTAGTGTGTATAGTGGTCATGTGAGAGTTACTGGACAGGATAGAACCTCCCTCCCCCTGATGAGGACACACTAGAGGGAACAGATACAGCCACCCACACAATTGTTTTTGATTAAGGATCAGATTTATGGTAGTATGTTGAAATAGTAAGTTACTTTTGGCCCAAAATGGTGACCTATGAGGCAGACGAGGCCCTGGAATGCTACTTAGGAAGGAGGACACTGGGGTGCCATCCGGGGGTCCAGTATGAAAATGTTCCCTATAGTGTCCTCATTGGAGGGAAGTCTATCCTCCCCAGTCTCCTCCTCACTAACTACATTCCAGGGCCTCGGCCCTCCTCATAGAACGGACATTTTGGGCCAGAAGGACAAGTTTTGAAAACCCCTTAATATTTCAACATACTGTGCAACATACTGTGCAACATACTGTACATCTGATCATTCATCAGGAAAACATCCCAGACAATTTCAGCAGCCGCGTTCTATCCGTGATGATTGCGCCATCACGGCAGCATTTTCGAGTCCATTGATTATGATTTGTGAGGATATCCCGATGGTGTCTAATGTGATGGTTATCTTGCTGACGGTAGTTTCTTCGGTGGTAAGAAAGGCAATGTATTTGGGCAACATTTACCATCCATTATATCTAAAAGGATAAAGAGAGACGGGGAAAAGAGATGAGACAGGGATTTATTTACATTAGTGTGCTTTTTTGGGCTCTTTTCAAGGAAGGCGAATATGAGGATAGTGGGGAAGGAGGAAGGGGGTTGAAGAGTGGTGGAGGGGGGTGCGGGGAGGTGATGTAGGCTCAGAGGAACCGTTGGCACCCCATGGGGATGGGATTTGAGGTTCCATGGAGGTGGCAGGGGCGAAGGGGGCAGGAAGGGGATTTGGGGGCGTTAGGAGAGGGACCCCTGCTAGGCTGAGGAGAACAGGAGAGGCACTGCTCTCTGCCTGATAAGGGAGAAGCGAGAACGACGCCTCTATTAGCAATAACCCACTACACCTACAAGGCGGATAGCCAGAAAAAACAAAATGGCCGCTAAGAGCATGCACTCCGGGGTTTTGCAGTGTGGGGGTTGATGTTTTATCGTTCAGAGTCATAAAGCGAAAACATCCCCTCTATATACACTGGTTTTGAGCCGCTGGACCACAGAAGAAAGGAAATGACCTCAGGGACCAATATACACTACGATAATAGATGATTTGATATAGAAACACATACAGTACTGACTTCAAAATTACTGAAAAGAATACAACTTTTTAAAGTCTTATAAATCCTACTTAAATTAACAGCAAATCAGCCATCTCAACAAATTGTCTAAAACGTTTTGTTTGATAACGAACCCATAGTGTCTTTGCCCTTATAGGGTGTATATGTGGAGATTATTCCTGGGTTTTCTGGAAATAGCCCTCTCTCTTTACACTCAGTGTTTCTCATTTGGGAAATACAACAAATTCTGACACACGGGGCGACCGGAGCGTACCGGAGCGCTGGGAACGCAGCTTCTTGATTTTCTGCCTGGAAGAGGTAATGCTGCCGTGAATCCTGCCATAAAAATGTGGATCACTTCATAAAACGGATGGGATTTGCGGCTGGCCCGAGGTGTCGACATGGGAGGCACTGAGGAGGCCGTTTATGGAGAAGTACTAAAATAATGCACAGGGACGGGGATACACGGAGTCTGGGAGATAAGAGTGGACACACACACACACACACACACACACACACACAGGGGAGTGTTTTAACAGACAAACAATAAACAGCTCAGGTACTTTCTAGACTAGCCTACTAATAATAGATTACTATTATGAAACCACTCAAAGTGGTAACAACAGTACCGATCAGTTATAGAGCATGGATACAACTTCAGATGGACCGTTGTGAGTAGTGGTGTCGGTGACAGGAGATGAGATATTGTTTGCGTTCTCTGGGTAAATATTACATGGTCCTTGTGGTATTTTGTTTGCTTCAAAATATCACAACTACAGTCATAAGCGGTTTGCTGATTGTTGCCAAACGGGATCGAGAAAGCCAAGCCCAAAACAAATATTTCCCTCCCGCAGAAAATAAACCACAACCCCTTTAATTATCAGAGTAACGTTACAGCAAGCATAAGTCACTTTCACAAACCGATGATCATTGTTTGTGAGCTGTGTAATATATTTCCTACAGTACAGTCTTAAAGGGACGCCCTCTCTTCTCCCCTGGCTGTGTCTCACCGTGGTGATAGTATCCTGCCCCTTGTTATGTCCTGCTCAGCACTTCTCATTCCAGAGATAGTTGAGAGATTGGGTGTGGAGGTGACAAACACACGCATGCACACACACACACACACACACACACACACACACACACACACACACACACACACACACACACACACACACACACACACACACACACACACACACACACACACACACACACACACACACACACACACATTCACTGCTTTTATTCTGACCTGCTGTTCTCGTCTGGAAGAAAATGGGGGTGAAGGGACAGAGGGGTGGAGGGACATAAGGAGTGTGTGTGTGTGTTGAGTCATCGAATCAGCAGGTTTGGACTGGACTGGACTGTGTAGGGGTCTGGTCAGTGTCCATTCAAACTCCTCAACGATGTCAGACTCCCATCTCGTACCCCCTCCCCTAACCAAGCTGTGGCCCATTCTTAGTAGCCAGCTCATAGTTCAGCCTTCACACTAGAAATAGACTTTGATTTCAGTTTTTTTTTTTCAATTTAAAGTTTTATTAAGTTTTCTTGTTTTTCAATCAACCAACAAAACACATTCCACATTCACAGATGTGACAGGCTTTAAAAACACATTCCACATTCACAGATGTGACAGGCTTTAAAAACACATTCCACATTCACAGATGTGACAGGCTTTAAAAACACATTCCACATTCACAGATGTGACAGGCTTTAAAAACACATTCCACATTCACAGATGTGACAGGCTTTAAAAACACATTCCACATTCACAGATGTGACAGGCTTTAAAAACACATTCCACATTCACAGATGTGACAGGCTTTAAAAACACATTCCACATTCACAGATGTGACAGGCTTTAAAAACACATTCCACATTCACAGATGTGACAGGCTTTAAAAACACATTCCACATTCACAGATGACAATATAATAATAATAATAATACATTTTAAAAAATACAATGAAAATATTAAAACAATTTTTTTGGGGGGGTATATATATATATATATATATACATACACATACACATATCTATATATACACACACATACACATATACATACATTCACACCCCTACACACACACACATATCCTACATACCTACACGTACTCACAAAGAACAATTATTTAAAACATATTTTTTTAATTAAAAAACATATATAACACTTGCGGCAGCACTATCAAGGTTCTTATTAGCTATTTCTAGCCTTCGCTGAGACGACGAGCCAATCATTTGTTTTTAGATTTTACAGCACCTTACACAACATGTATCTGCACATTTCCCTAGTCACCCCGTTCACTCTGTCCAGTTTGAAATATAGTTGAATAGTGGAGACCGGAGTCTATCAAACTTGGGCTGTCTCTTGTAGAGGTCATAAGTGAGCTTTTCAAGGCCCACAATAGAAGAATACATTTCTTAGCAAAGTATGTAATAGTCATAAGCAAATTTTCTCTGTCAGGATCAAGAACAAAGCCCTGCTGGGCATTAAGAAGATAGATACACGGGGTCATAACAAACTGTACATCTAGTATTTTCTGTGCAGCAGTATGTATGTTTTTGTGTGTGTGTATTGCCAGAATCTGGCAATCTCTCTACAGCTCCAAAATACATGCATATAGGTTCCACTTTCAGAGGTACATGGTTTACAGTTAGGAGACATCTGTTTTCATTCTATGGAGTCTCAAAGGAGTTTAATACAATTTGTACAAAAATGTGTAATTAGATTCTTTCATTTTGACATTAGTAGAGGTGCAGTATACCCTGTTACAAACCTCCGCCCATAACTCATCACTGATAGTCAGACCAAGGTCCTTTTCCCAGATTATTTTCAAAGGAGTAAAGGAGGAGCCTCCTTTCTCAGAAAGGAGTCTATAGATATAAGATATTTAGCCCTTAATGGATTGTGCTGTGACAAGAAGGGTTTCAACTTCATTCAACTGAGTTCTGAACCTCCTCTTGGAAGTAAATGAGGAAATTGCATGTCTAATTTTAAGATATTTAAAAAAAAATGGGATCTTGGCACATTGAATTCACCTGCAGAGCTCTTGAAAGGATTTCAGTGTAGTGGTTTTCTGATGAAATAGGTCTGAAAAGGTCCTGATTCCTAGAGTATGCTAAAGATTAAAGTTGGCATCCCTCAGGGCTTTTGGCAAGTCTGGGTTGCCTACTATAGGCGAGTGAGAACATATTTGGGAGGAAATGCCCAGGTATTTCTTACAGTCCCTCCCTCCTTTTTTATTGCCCCATATACATTTGGTGATGCTTTGGTTAGTTGTTTTGAAGAAGGAAACTGGGAGATAGCATGGGAGCATCTGAAATAAGTAGTTCAGTCTAGGGAGGACGTTCATACGGATGACATGAATTCTTCCTACTAAGCTAATTGGGAGGGAGATCCAGGTTTGGAGATCGTTCTTGATTCGATCCAGGAGTGTAAGATCATTTTCCTTGAAAAGGCTATTCAGATCTGGTGTTATGAAGATCCCGAGGTATTGAAACCCCTGTGTTTTCCATTGGAAAGGACATAGTGTCTTCATAGAGCTGGTGAGTGTAATATTGAGAGGGCAGGATTTCAGATATTTGAAAAGTTCCTGAAAAATCAAATCAAATCAAATCAAATTTATTTATATAGCCCTTCGTACATCAGCTGATATCTCAAAGTGCTGTACAGAAACCCAGCCTAAAACCCCAAACAGCAAGCAATGCAGGTGTAGAAGCAAAAAAACATCTAATTAAAAACGATTGCCCAGCACGAGGCACAAACTGGTGACGCTCAGAGCCAAGGTGTGCTGCTCAGACCACTGAGCTGCGGCAGTTCACAACGCTCGGAGCAAGCCGCGAGAATACTAAGAATACTGATGAAACCTGATGGCAATAGCGCATTGTTGTTCATTATTTCCTTTTAGTGCTCCCCAAACCATAACCGTAACCACTCGGAATGAATGCCTAAACTGTTAAGCTTTGAGTTGGTTCTGGTTTAACCCTTTAACCACGGAGAATGAATGCCTAAACTGTTAAGCTTTGAGTTGGTTCTGGTTTAACCCTTTAACCACGGAGAATGAATGCATAAACTGTTAAGCTTTGAGTTGGTTCTGGTTTAACCCTTTAACCACGGAGAATGAATGCATAAACTGTTAAGCTTTGAGTTGGTTCTGGTTTAACCCTTTAACCACGGAGAATGAATGCATAAACTGTTAAGCTTTGAGTTGGTTCTGGTTTAACCCTTTAACCACGGAGAATGAATGCATAAAAATAGACGTTCATCCATAATACGTCAAATGTCAAAGGGAAACTAGGAGATCTGGTTGCATAGTTGGCTTGGACTTAGAAACTCCTATGTTAGCACTAGCCATTAGAGCTCCAGATACCCACTGATTAGCAATCCGTGCTAATGAATTCAATAGAGTGTTTAAAGTCCATCACCGGCATCTTTGTTTGCACTGGCCGGCGAGCTGTTGACACAGTTAAAATAAGCATATACACTTCAACACTCTACGTGGAAACGCAGTCTCTTTCTCTCACACGCACGCACACACACACACACACACACACACGCACGCGCGCGCGCGCACACACACAAACACACACACACACAAAAACAGTCTGGGCCTGATCAATGTAAAAACATCACGCCAGTGTTAGAATGTCAGAATCATTATACCCCCTCCACCTCTCCTTCGCTCCCACCCTCCATCTCTCCTTCCTTCTCTCCCTCCTTTCCGGAAGCTGTAACTTCTCAGTTCATTACGGGTTCATAACAACCTTTTCCATTACTGTCACAGCCGTTTCTACATGTTAACAAATCAGACCCCTGTGTTCCTGCCGTGTGGTGTGTGTGTCAAAGGGGATGTTTTATGCATCTGGGTAATGTATACAAACCCTATCCCCATGAACATGATACTGCAATGCTGTGCTGAGGTGGGACTCACAAGGTTAATCACATGAATTACAATGGGAAAGAGACTGCAGTTGGATGTGTGTGTGTGTGTGTGTGTGTGTGTGTGTGTGTGTGTGTGTGTGTGTGTGTGTGTGTGTGTGTGTGTGTGTGTGTGTGTGTGTGTGTGTGTGTGTGTGTGTGTGTGTGTGTGAGAGTGTGTAAGTGTGTGTCAGAGAGAGAGTGTGTAGGTGTGTGTGTGTAAGAGAGTGTACGAGTGTGTGTGTGCATGCGCATGTGTGTGTGTGTTAAAATCAGCTAAAAATGAAATGACAATCTGCTCCTTAGATTCTCCACAAAAACAGTTGGTGGGAAGAACGCAAGCTCTCTCTAGCAGGGAAGCATAGGGTTTCAGAGCCGTGTCTGGCCTTGGCTGTCTGTTCTCCAACGCCCAGTCACCACACCTGGAAGCAATACTGAGTAACCCTATTACATAGAATAACAACAGGCTATTTATACCCGTATATCACACATACTTTATTTTTGTAATGGCGCTGGGTGTTCAGTTGCAAATTGCTTGTGTCACTTTCCCCTGCAACTCGTAAGAAGGTGTTTCTGACTAGCCCAAGAAAATAAGAGAATATCAGCGAGCGCATGTGCTTGCGTGTGTGTAGGGACAGGATGAAAATGTTATAAATGACATCTCCTCCTAAGCACACACACAAGGGGCCCAGGTAGGTAGGGAGAAATAGGCCAGAGGAACGAGAGAGAGAGAGAGGACGTCGAAAACTCAGACTTCATCAATCTGTTTCTCTAGTTTAAGGCCAGCTGAAGCACTCTGTTGACCCTGACCCCACCCGTCACAAATGCCCGTTACTTCCTGTGTGGCTTTTTGAAGTGTTGTAATGTTCACACATCTGTCTAGTTATTCAGTGTCAATAAGTCTCTAACCCTTTATTGTGCCAAGTACACTCTGTATGAAAAAACATTGGCAAGAATAATGTACTAATAAGTTAGGTCTATTGTAATGAACATCAACTTCAACCATTAACAAATGAACCAGCCTGCTGTACACAGCACAACTCCAGAGTCCATTTCCCTAAGGGTCTGTTTCGGTTTTGTTCCTCTGAGGCTGAATCCTATGTCCCCAAGGAGCCGGCGGCTTGTTCTATTTCTGGGTCGAAGCATGGGGTTCTGCATTTGCTTTCATTTTTCACAGTCTTTAAGGTTTTTAGTCTGTAAACATGATAGTTAATTTTTAAGACTCTTGTCACAAACAATGCACCCTAGAGACAGCAGGCAAACAGGATTTGGGTCCTCTCGAATATAAATACCACGTTTTTTATTAAAAAAGACTAAATAAAAACCCAAGTAATCCCCTATGCAGCTGCTGGAACGAATGTGAGGAACGCAACAAGATGCAATCAAGGTACAACATGGGTTGGTTTGCCACAGAAGTGCATAGCATGCAAAGCTCTCCAGAATGAATCTCTGTATAGTGGTATTTAGTCCTGTTATTTCAAGAATTCTAACTCTTGACTTGTGTGTGCGAATGTGTTATGAGCTGGGTCCGAATATCCATACTAGCTAACTAAATAGTATGTAAAAAAAATATATATAGCTTGATATACTGAACAAAAATATAAACGCAACATGTAAACATGTTTTATGAGATACGTTTTCCATAAGCACAAAAATATTATCAAATTTGTGCACAAACTTGTTTTTACAACCCTGTTAGCGAGCATTTCTCCTTTGTCAAGATAATCCATCCACCTGACAGATGTGGCATTTCAAGAAGTTGATTAAACAGCATGATCATTACACAGGTCCACCTTGTGCTGGGGACAATAAAAGGCCACTCTAAAATGTGTAATATACACTACCGTTCAAAAGTTTGCAATCGAACCCACAAATGCTGATGCTCCAGATACTCAACTAGTCTAAAGAAGGACAGTTTTATTGCTTCTTTAATCAAAACAACAGTTTTCATCTGTGCTAACATAATTGCAAAAGGGTTTTCTAATGATCAATTATCCTTTTGAAATGATCAACTTGGATTAGCTAACACAACGTGCCATTGGAACACAGGAGTGATGGTTGCTGGTAATGGGCCTCTGTACACCTATGTAGACATTCCATAAAAATCAGCCGTTTCCAGCTACAATAGTCATTTACAACATTAACCATGTCTACACTGTATTTCTGATCAATTGGATGTTATTTTAAAGGACAAAAATGTGCTTTTCTTTCAAAAACAACAACATTTCTATGTGACCCCAAACATAGTAGTAGTGTATGCTCATTCACAAACATGTGAGTGTCTGTGATCGTTGAAACTTCTGATCGCTTGACCCAGTTAAAAACCCAACTTCATTCAAGAAAACGCTCTTCCCTGTTAAGTTTCGTGGCATACATATAGATACAGGGATTCCCAAACTCTGCTCCGCTGCGCTGTAATTGGTGGGTTTCTGAGAAAAGGAAACAATGTAATTGGAGGGATTCAGACTGCTGTGGTTTAACTGGCAGAGATTCAGACTTTGGGAGGGATTCTAGGGTAACTGGAGGGTGATTGCGTGGAGAGAGCCTGATTGCACAGTACGCTGCTCACAGCTTGACCACTCTGCTCCACACACTCACTCTCTCTCTCTCTCTCAGATTCAGAGGGTTTGAGAGTCACATGTACAGGGTTGCAGGTGTGATTGCAGGGTACAGTGAAAGTCTTAGGCTCTGAGCTCCAGCATGCAGGACTAAGTGAAATAAAATAATGAAAAGGGAATAAACAACAACACTATAAACAGAACTAGCACTATATACATCATAACTGTAGCAGTGATGAATAAATACATGTCCATTGGGGTTGAGGCAGAGTAAAGACTGTAATGAGTATAGGAGGAGTAGGTATCTGACAAGTGGCGACTATTCAGCAGCCTGTTGGTCTGAGGTTAAAAACTATTGGCCAGTCTTCCAGTTTTTGCCATGAATCCCTCCCTCCCTCCCCAGGCTGGATGAGTCACTATAGCACACTTTGACACCCTCTACCCATAATCCAACAGTTTGATTCAACCCCAGGCAGCACCAATCAGATCTGCTGCTCGTTGAGTTTTGGCAAACCCATGCCACTGACTGAAACAAACATGTTAACTAACTAGGCAGAGTAGGGTAAGAATGATGGCATCCATCCCTGCTGCCAGCATGAGTAGCAGTTTGATCCTGCCAACCCATGCCATGGTGATGCCATGGTGATGAATCGCAGATGCTGTAGGGGGGCAAGGGCAACCCGCTGCTCAGCTCACACACGAGTGGGCGCTATGAGGAAGGGTTGGGTGTGAGGAGGTTGGTACAGTCTGATCACGCTACATTCAGCCAAGGGCTCAGAACAAATCTGTTCATTCAGACGGACCATTGTCACAAGCGATCCAACAGGTAAATAATGAGCAGACCATCTCGCCCGTCAGATGATCTCATGTTTCAACAGCCATATGGAGTCGCAGAGGCAAGAACGCAACTGCAAAAAACATATTGGAACGACCGAACCACTATCACAATTGCTTCTCTGAAGTAATACCCCATTAACACCACTATAAACACTATTACTACCTCATTAACACCAATATTAACATTAGTAATACCCCATTAACACCACTATGAACACTATTATTACCTCATTAACACCACTATGAACACTATTATTACCTCATTAACACCAATATTAACACTAGTAATACCCAATTAACACCAATATTAACACTAGTAATACTCCATTAACACCAACATTAACACTAGTAATACCTCCTTAACACCAATATTAACATTAGTAATACCCCATTAACACCAATATTAACACTAGTAATACCTCATTAATACCAATATTAACACTAATAATACCCCATTAACACCAATATTAACACTATGATTACCTCATTAACACCAATATTAACACTAGTAATACCCAATTTACACCAATATTAACACTAGTAATACCCAATTAACACCAATATTAACACTAGTAATACTCCATTAACACCAACATTAACACTAGTAATACCTCCTTAACACCAATATTAACATTAGTAATACCCCATTAACACCAATATTAACACTAGTAATACCTCATTAATACCAATATTAACACTAATAATACCCCATTAACACCAATATTAACACTATGATTACCTCATTAACACCAATATTAACACTAGTAATTCTCTTTAACACCACTATGAACACTATTATTACCTCATTAACACCAATATTAACACTAGTAATACCCAATTAACACCAATATTAACACTAGTAATACCCAATTAACACCAATATTAACACTAGTAATACTCCATTAACACCAACATTAACACTAGTAATACCTCTTTAACACCAATATTAACATTAGTAATACCCCATTAACACCAATATTAACACTAGTAATACCTCATTAACACCAATATTAACACAAATAATACCCCATTAACACCAATATTAACACTATGATTACCTCATTAACACCAATATTAACACTAACAATACCCCATTAACACCAATATCAACACTAGTATTACCTCATTAATTTCTTATGGCTGCAGGGGCAGTATTGAGTAGCTTGGATGAAAGGTGCCCAGAGTAAATGGCCTGCTCCTCACTCCCAGTTGCTAATATATGCATATTATTATTAGTATTGGATAGAAAACCCTCTGAAGCTTCTAAAACTATTTGAATGATGTCTGTGAGTATAACAGAACTCATATGGCAGACAAAGACCTGTGAAGAAATCCAAACAGGAAGTGAGAAATCTGAGGTTGGTCGATTGTCAACCCAGGCCCTATTGAATTCACAGTGGGATAAGTCTTTAGAAACTTGAATGAGGCTTCTACTGTGTTGTGGGGCTGAATAAGAGGGGAATGAGTCAGGTTACTGGCAGAGAGCCATTTCCTGGTCACACACATTTCACATGATAGCGACCTGCGCTCAATGGCTCCTCTACACACAAAGAAATTCTCTGGTTGGAACTTTATTGACGAATTATGATAAAAACATCCTAAAGATTGATTCTATACTTAGTTTGAAATGTTTCTATGACCTGTAATATAACTTTTTGAAGTTTTTGTCCGACGTTATGCCTGACCTGCACGAGTGTTTGGATATGTGTACCTAATGCCCTAACAAAGGTAGCTACTTGGACATAAATAATGGACATTATCGAACAAATCAACCATTTATTGTGGAACTGTGATTCCTGGGAGTGCATTCTGATGAAGATCATCAAAGGTAAAGGGAATATTTATAATGTAATTTCTTATTTCTGTTGACTCCAACATGGTGG